>NW_009695373.1:0-9842 GCF_000703405.1 Apaloderma vittatum | reverse complement strand
CATTCCTGCCTTTGGTCACAATGACTGACAGGGTGGTAGACTCTCAGGCACGCATGTGCTCTGCCAGCCCTGTGGGAGTGTATTTACAAATTAAATGAAAGAGGTAACAGATGCTTTCCCATTATTTCACAAGGAAATAAAAGACAAGGTCAAGGAATAAGAAAGGAAGAAAAGAGCTTTGTTGAAAGGAGTGTCTGAGATTATCTTAAATAGGTTCACACTTATGTCACTAGGGCAGTCCCTGTCTACCAAAAAAGCCTGTCCTCTGCACAGGTGGCTCAGCTCGCGTACTTTTTCTTTCTTCTCTTGGTTTTCCTGACAGAAATAAAGGATCTTAGTGCATTTTCTTTGCCCAGAGGACTTAGTCCTAGCACTGCACCATCATTCCTGAGTTCCTCACAACAGATTCCCCTCTCCAACAACTATTTGGGGACAGCTATATGGCATACAGAGATTAGCATTTGTCCCAATCTACACTGCTCTTCTAGGTTTCAGAGTTTGCAAGGAATACATGGGCACATCAGTGAGCAAAGCTGCAAATCAAAAGATCCGCTCTTCTCTTGGAGTAGGTGTCTGTCATTGCTGCTGGTACGAATGTGTCCCTTGAAACACCTGGAGTAGTTATGGCACCTGGTTGCTTTGCTGTGCCATGGACACAGTTCAGGTTTGGGGAGGTGTTTGTGGGAGTGATGGACCACTTGGAGAAGGGAACTGAAGCTTGAATTTGCTGAGGGCTTAGATCAAAGTCTGACGCAGTTAATAGAGTCTTTCTCTTATTCTCATAGGGCTTAAAAGAAATCTCCAAACTTTTTAGGTAAAAATCTCTGGACCTCATTCCATCTGGCACTAAATATCTGAAAATTTGGAATAAAGGCAAATTGAACCATGCAAGCTCTCTCTGCTACCAATGGAAAGATCTAGACTCCTCACTCTGGATCATGACTTCTGCCCAAGGTATGGAGATGTAACACGAACTTCATGCTGGAAGTTTATTCAGGACATTGGAGGAAAAACGTACAAACCAGAAAATCAGCATGAGTCCGTCAGAAACACCACCAGTAGATATCAAAATATTCAGGTAGACCTTGAGTTGAGCTGAATAGACATAGAAGTCTACTAAATTGTAAGTATTATTATTCTTAAATGCAGAATGAAATATAAAAGTAAGGTTTCTAAGGTGGGGATCCCTGTGTGTGTATACAGCTTGGCTTCTTCAGATGTATACATGACCCCAGCTCAGGTTTCCTTTGCTAATCACCACGCAACAGCAGTAGTAAGAGTAGAGTTCAACAGTTGTTACCAGAGGGCATTTAAGGTAAATACTGTGCAATTCCTCATATTTAACTAAGCAGCTGAGAAGGGATAACAAATCTATCTTTACCAACATTTTTGACAGAGAGGATACAGAATTCCATCAGAGACATTTAGGATGAAGTGCTCAAGTGATTTAAGTAGATAAGGTTTGGGTGAATTTTGGTGGGATGTGTGCTCTCTCTCTCTGTTTTTTGGTTTGTTAGGTCTCTCTTTAGTATAAAATACACACAACCAAAGGGAGATTGCAAACGAAAAAACCCACAACATAAATCTTAAAAATGAACTCAAGGTCCATATATTTAAATCAGAAGTATTTCTGAAAGGCTCGTCCTTGCTTTTTAACAGTGCTGCATTCCCATCTATTTTCAAAGAAATCCCCAGAAACTGGTAAATGCTTACCACTCTCCAAAAACCTGGTAATTTCTATTGGCACTAAACACAAATAGAGAAAAGTAGGTACTTCTTTTTGAATACTTTGTCTGTAAAGGCACTTATTCCTGAGCATCACCCTTACACTTGTTTTACAAGTCTCTAATGACCCCAGAGCAGCCAGGATGTCTGTTCATGTTTGAGCTGAAAGACAGCAAGGGAGAAAGGGGCTGTGAAGGGCAGTCAGTAGTGAAGACAAGTTTTCAGTCTGTGAGCTCCTGAGTTTCTCTTCCATGAGATGAAGGTGGGGAAGGGGCTATTCCCCAGCACTGGAGCGAGCCCAGCGTAACGGAAAAGAACGGCTGCTCATGAGCTCTTCTGTTGCAGGCAGGTCCACTGGGAGAGCTCCTCCCACACGAAGGATCTGTGCTGGCACTAATGAATTCTTTAGCGATTGATTATGGAATCAAAGTTTGTCGTCTGTCCTCAATGGGCCTCAATGTAGTTTCTGCATATGTTAAAGAAGAGACTTATCTTTGTTGATACAGATTAGGATTAAAACACACAAGGGGAGGTGGGGAAAAGGACGGAGCTCAAAGCTCCCACCTGTATCTTCTCATCTTTGGAGCTTAGCTTAATAAATACAGAAAACATATGCAGGTGGTGGTTCAGAAATACTTTGCCAGCAGAGCAGATGCTTAAAAGCTTCCAAATGCTCAAGATGTTTATGAACTGGGATCTATGTCTTGTCATCCACCACACTCCTGCGCACCTCCTCTAATTACAAAAAGTTGAAACACTGGATGGCAAGTGCATGCAGATGAAGCTGGGGGGCTGGGTTTGTCCCTCCTCACCTCCTGCTATGCTATCAAATACAGTAACATGAGAGAGCATTTTAGGCTGTCATAGTCTGGGTTCTCCACCTGTGCCACCCATGTGAACTTTGTGGCACTGTTTACATTTTAGAAGGTGATTTTGAGGGGAAATAGAGCCAGTAGGAGTATGTAACTCCAATGCTGGGGTTATAGCCGAAAGTGTAAGAACTGCAACACAACAGAAGAGGATAGAGCAGCTCTGCACTGAAAGGATTGCATGGAAACTAGAAGCACAGTTCATATAGTGACACTCTCTTCCCCTCATATTCAGAGGATACTGCAGTCAATGCCCTGCACGGGCCCACAGAGATTCAGCTTTACCTACACCTCTGTGTCTACCAGGGGTATCTCTTCTTGGTTTTTGAAAAAACCTCCCTTGTCTGCAGGAAGACTTTGAGACGCACTGAACAAGGAGTCTTCCTTGTGCAGCCAGATCTGCTGCAGTCCAGGTGTGTTGAGCCTTTTTGTGGGCTCTGTGAATCTGCCCCGCAAGCCAGGCCAAGGAGCAGTCCTTCTCACTATTGCACCATAACATGTGAACTGTCAGGTATTTCTTTTCTCTTCTTCTCCCCACCTCTTGCCCTGCCACCTGTGAAATTTCGAAAACTTTTCTCATTTATGAGGAAAATTAAATAAACAAATAAATAAACCCCCAGAACTCAAAGATTTCTTATTAAAGTTCTGAACATATGTTACTTAGGAAAAAAAAATCTAAGTGAAATTGGCTGATAAAGTAAAAACCCCACAAAGGGCTGTTCTTCCAATCATCCGGTATTTCTCCTGTAATTTCCTCAGAGATTGTGGAATGATTTTCCAGATGTCTCTGTTCCTTCCAGGTGGTGTGTTCAACATGATTTGGAACAAGGCCAATATTATGCTTCTTTCTATACAGGGGAGATGATACTGCACAAGGTACATACATGAACTTACTTCCACATTTTCTGAAACACAAAGAGCATGTTTCCTTAAGTGTGCATATAAAGCAAAACTCAGAGGAATGGTGGTGTTCTTGTGAGGCTGACAAACTTGCCCTGTCTGAGAAAGGTACCACCTTTTCCAACCAGAGAAAAGAAAACCAAAGGCAGTTATTGCTATAGGAGTGTTTGTAAGAGGTCAGGAGGTGGCACAGGCTTATCCTGCCTATGTTCAGCATCTTGACATTTGGGGCAAGGAGATCTGCTGACCTCTCTTCCTGGAGGGCCTAAACCTGAAGTTGTTTCCTGCAGAGGGCACTGATGGTTACAGAAGGCACAGGGGTGCAGCTGCTAACGGGGACCTCCATCCACCTCAGTAGCCCCATCACCCCTGAAAGAGCAGAAGAAACTGACAACAAACTGGACAATTCCTCAATGAAGAAATCTGTTCCACTATTCACTTGATACACTTTTTGCCCTGCAAATTTAACTGCTTCTCTGTAAGTGAAAGCCATCTTTATTTTTGGTATCAGCTCACAGCTCTTCATTATCAGAGAGATTAAAGCCAACCAGTACTATCAACAACTCCCTACAATGGACACATACAGCACTGTAAATGCCACTGGTGCTTATTAATACTTGTGATTTTTAAATGAAAAGAAGGGCCCTTACTGGGAGAACATAGAGAGATGGACTTTGGCTGGGACAGAAAGAACCGAGCAGTGCCCTTGAGTGACATTTTCGTTCTGCTGCCCCCCAGCACTGATGTAATCAGAAGCAATAATGACCTGTTGGGTTTTATGATAAGAGAAGAAGGTAAGACATTTCCCCACTCTATATTGGCTCCTGTCATATTTTTTGAATACCTCCAGCATGCCAGCATCACAAGATAAGTGTGAGTGATGGTCCTTGGGTCTACATTGCTTCAACTCTGCAGTTTGCTGTTGCAATTTTCTCAGCTCAGAATCTGTGCACGTGTTTTTGCCATTTTCACTCATGTTCAATCAAAGCCCAGCCTTTTAATGGGCAACTTTTTTGCAGCAAAGTGCCTAAATGTTGTTGAAGAGATATTTTCCTTCCTCCAGAAAATGTCATTTTCAGAAAAACTCCTTAGTCTTGTGCTGTCAAGAAGACCTTGATTTAATTGAAAACTTGTACCAGCAATGGGAAGTGTAATACTCGTCACCTATCTGTAATGCCAACCTAAGCTATCTATCCAGAAATTCTCTATGGAGTAGTGAGTCTGCTACCCTTCATGAATATAAGTAACTTTCAAAGAAAATAAAAAATGGAGTAAATTCTAGAAATTTCAAAATATATTCCTTCTCTGAATTGGGATCAAAGGTGCAGTATTTTCGCTAAACTGCTCCTCTAAGAACACAACTGAGGAACAAGAAAGAACTCTTTCTCAGCTTAAGATCACTGCAACTGTCCATCTCCATAACTATTTGAATACCAGAAAGCTGTGCTATGACTCTAACCTTTTACTTATTTTACCTTTTTGACGGTAACCTTTTCTTTCCTGAAGCTTTGTGTGCGTTTCGTACGTCTCTAGTATACTTCTAGTGAAATAGTCTATGCTTTCTTCAATACTCAAAGCCAATTAAAGTATAAATATAAATATTTTTTAATACTGAAACAAGAAATATGCATAATTTCCACCTGATATCTCTTGCACTGGGATGTATGTTGAAAGAAGAATTTTGGCTTGAACTGCTTTGGTTTTGACAAGTAGCTTTTCCAAAAAAGTGTGGGATCCATTTTCTCTACCTGACGATGTTCAAAATTTAGATGTCTAAACTGGTCATCCTAGGGTTTCTCTGTTACTGTTTAGGATGTCTAAACAACCCTGAAGGCAATTCATCTGACTTTTCCTACACACTTATCTTTGGCTGCAATGAAATGATTTCTGAAGGTGTCTATTTTTCTGTATCAACTATAAGGAAAACCTGGCATGACTAATCCAGATTAGACATCTGGCTTTTAGGTTACCTAAATCAAGGAAGATGAATCTTGTCCCCAAGCCATGTTACCGGCATATCTATAATCATCCCTTTGTCAAACACCCTGGTATCTACCGACTCCTGGACATTGGCCGTGACCAAATTAGACAAAGTCTTTATATCTGAGACTGTTGGGGAGAAAGCCACAGGATGTCACCTGCAGTGATAACTTACTCAAAAGTATTGCTGAAGGGCCAAAAAGTTTGGAGAATTCTTTCTACTAAGTCATCAGAGAGAGCACTGGAAATGGAACATATTTGTCTGTAAAAACCTCTTCCATTTGCACCTCAGGTTTATTTCCCCAGAGTTTGCAACAGCAGGGTTCTAATTTTGGATATGTGACTATCTTTTACTGAGACGGTCATCAAGAACATGGGCTTGACAACAAGTTTTTGGATGTGGGAATCAGCAACAAATTACTTTTTGAAAGTAATTTGAGCAACACTGAGTAGCTGATAGGTTCAGGCCACAAACACTTTCACCTGAATCAAGGCAACCTCCTTGATTCAAATACAACATCTTGGAAGAAAAGAACCTTCTTATACTGGAGGGATGATTGGGTCACTGAGCATAGCTGTACTCATTATAGATAGAAAAACATCAAAGGGAGGATAACAAGAGTGATCGTACATGGTCTAGGGAGAAGGGATGTGCTGAGGACACTTGAGTTAGTTATTCTAGCCTGTTGAGATCTTAAACAAAAGCTAAATGGGAGACCAGAAAAATGAGGAAAGAATGCAGAAAATGGAGAGAGTTTGGCACCTCTGATCTCATCTCAGCCCACAGCGAGCCTGAAAAGGACCTCAGGCTGAAGATCTCGAGATGTGATCCTGGTGTTGAAGTTTCAGCCCCTTGCTGCCAGTAGAGAAAAGACAGAAAGGGTCATGGCTGGTGTTTTTTTTCCCTGCATTTACTCCACAAAAGAAGACCCCAAATATTCTTCCTCAAGACAACAATAAAATCTGCTATTTCCCTCCTTCTTCTGCGGACAGGGAGGAGTGACCTTGTGAAAACAGACCTCTAAAGGAGAGGATTTCATGCTTTAAGACCTACAGGGACAATTTCTTTCCCAAAAGCACTCATCCTGACCTGACCCTGCTCCCAGGAAGAGGGCTGATAACAATGCTTCCTAACCAGTGTAAGGAGAGATTGGCCAGCACACAAGCTCTTTTGGAAAGCTCTGCTGATCGTACATACAGCTGCCCAGCAGGAGAGGGCTGTCTCTCTGCAGGACCTCGGTGGCTACATCTGCATTACTCTGAAAGGGCACCATCTGGAACAGCAGGAAACATGGTCTACTCCACCTCCTGTGGACTGCCTGCCTGTGGAGAGTTTGTCTGGGCCTGCCTGTTAGCACACCAACCCTCCAGGTATCCCTGGGCATGTGATGTCTTATGCAGTGCTAGTGGAGTATGCTTGACACAAGTTAGGCCATCCTTGCAGGCTCATTAACTGTACAGAGGGTGATTTCTTGGTCTTGAGGTCTCAGGGCTACCCTGAATGGCCAATGTAGATATCTAACATCAAGCGTTACCCAATTCCACCTGTTCCTAAGTGGTTCTTCCCCTCTTTTGTACAAGAAAGCATTTTACACCTCTGTCCATCTGGGTCATTTTCCCCTGCTTCCCTTCACTCAGCTATGCAGAACTGCATACAAATCAGAGAAGGAAAAACTGATTTACCATAACAGATCAGAGTGTGGGTACACTGCATAAAATATGCTGTTTGTGACAGAAGGAGCCATCCAGCCAATTTGATAGATCTGCTCCTAGGGGATTAAAATACCTCCTTCATCTTGGCAGAGAGCCTGTGCACGGAAAGAACCTGAATTAAAATCTACCTTTTGCTTCGGTGCCTTCAAAACACTGTTGCCTCTCATGGGCAAAGCCAGGCATAATCCTGGATTCAGCATTCCCTCTCAGTACTGTTCGGTTTGTTATCTCTCCTTGTTTGTTTGTTCCACTTACTTGTTGTGTACCCCTGACACAGGGATAATCAGAATCTCTGGAGGAGGGAAGGATCCTCTCTGCTGTCATGAGGGGAGCTCTGCCTGCACCATGATGCTCCTAGGCAGTTATCAGTCTCACCTGGCTCATAGCTCCGTGGTGGTCTCCTAACCACAGCAACACCTCCCCATCTTTAGCTAACCAGCTAGCTCACACTGAACTCTGTCTTTTAAACGGTTCACCTTAGGTGAGGTAAATAAACCTCATCCTAATCAACTGGATAAAAGTAAATTGGGTAGTCTGCGACGGAACAAAACACAGAATTTGCACCAGGGGTCCCCAGACTCAGGTTCAGCCCTTGGTGTGGAATAAAAATATGTTAAGGGCTACCAAACAGAAAGACACCACATTTAGCTCAGAGATCTTTTGAACTACAAATGATGGAAGACAGGATTAGTATTTTAGGGAGGAATTACTGTCTTCTTGTCTCATGTTTATAATCTTTTCTTAGGCATATACTTTCTTCCATAATCAAAAACAGAATACCAGGCGATGCAGGTGTTTGCGTTATCCTAGCCTTGCTGTTCTTGTGTTCCTTTCTATCTCTGACCTTGGATTTGTCACTCGGGGACAACTTCTTAGTCATGACATTGTTCACAACTTCCTTGACCAAGGTCACAATGGAAGTCTGTAAAAGCTCTGAGAATTAATTCCAAAATTGCTCAAGTGAAATTTCTACACATTGGACTGTCCACTCTCTGATTCATGGCTGCCACAACTAATTTCAACTGTAGACTATGAAACTTTTTCAGGAGCTGTCTCTGATCAGTTGAGAGTGTTTAAAAAAAAAAGAGGGGGAACACATCAAATAAATTCAAACAATAAATAAGCCAGCTGAAATCGAGGTCTGCTCATGGATATTCAGTAAGCTGCAAAAGAATCAAAATCTGTTGGATAAATTATTCATTGCAAATTATTTGTTCATCTTGACAGTCATAAAATTATACAATCCATTAAAAAAAAAAAACAACCCAGTCACAGTATTTGACTCCAGTCCTGTGCTACAGAGGAAACCTCACTAGGTTGGTATTTGGGATGAATGACACACCTGTGCCCCCACCGGAGGGACCTGGAGGTGTCTATCATCTCCTAATTCAGCCTGGGAGATGAAATAGCATACTCGTAGCTGCTCATTGCCTCTGGGGTAATGATTTTCTTTGCTCCTAAGGGATTTGAGGATATTCCTCCACATTCCACCCCCTACCCCATCAGAAAACAGAGGGTATGGAGACTAGCACTCTCACATATCTTGAATGTTTTAAGTCACACAAATACCCTTCAGCTTTGTGCCAAAGGGGTCTGTTCAAAGTAGGCTGTGTTGCAACACCTCTTGCATGAACATATCCGTGGCCCTTTATGCCACCTTAATTTGGGCACCAGAGGAAGACTGTTGTGCATTGTTGTCAATTCACAATACTCTTCTTTTATAAGTGGACTCCTGGGTTTTTTCCAGCAGACAAAAGAGAGCAGGAGTGTGCTGCTTGACTTCCTCCTGTCTCTGTCCTCCTCTCTAAAATACACACCTGGTATCTTTTCCCTGCACAGCACGATAAATCTGCCTCTACACAAGGGAGGGGCATTGAGCTATGCTGATAACTCATGGCTGGGCACACTCTTTGCGCTCACTCTTCATTGCCAAGTGTAGAGAGGTTGGACTCAAGCTGATAAGCACAGAGGCCATGTCAGCCCTCACTTTGCTGTGATTCATCCTACTTCTTATGGCCCAAACCACCGAAAACACCCTTTGTTTTCAAAACAAGAAATACAGCAGAGCACTTATCAATATACAACAAAGTGTACCAGAGGAACACACACTTCAGTGCAATGAAGTCCCGTATCAAGTTCTATTCTACGCATAGGCTGAAGCTAGTAGAGATACCTTTGATTACATTTACACAGACACATGCACACACATGCACACGTGTATGTCACAGAGACCAGTGTGATCCGACATCAGAAAAATTTGCACACCTCAGAGAGTAAAAATTCCTATTACAAAAGCAGAGAGAAAATAGGTGCTTTCACTCTGTTCTATTCAGCAGCTTACATACTACCTTCATCACTGCGGTATTTATTTCTCTGTCTGATTTTTTCTTCTTTTTAAGGTTTGATCTGAGGCCAGGTTTACTAATGAGTTTAGCAAAAGGATCAAAGGATGAGAATCACCATCTGCCTAAAGAAAACAATAGTATTTCCAGTTGCATGATGGTATCTGGCAGGGAAGGCAGATTGCTGGGCATCTTAGCTACATCACAGAGGAAAGATGGGACAAGAAATAGAGAAGGAAATCTAATCTAATCAGATGCCAGTAAAATTTCAAGTACTCCTAAATCCCTGCCAATAATCTTATTTTGGCAGCAA
>NW_009695372.1:0-11757 GCF_000703405.1 Apaloderma vittatum | reverse complement strand
AAAGAAAAAAAGTTTTCTCCCTTGCTAGAATTCTTTATTTTTTTTTTTTCCCCATATGTTTAGTTGCTGCAAGGGGATAAAATAATTAAATAAATTCTGAAAAGCGGGAGGGAAGGGGAAAACCCGCGTCGGCCGTACCCGGGGCATGAGGACAGAGTCCACCGCGGGGATCGGGTTTTTTTAACGCGTCTTAAAGGGGCGAGTGCCCGAGAGAAATACAGCGGAGGAGGCGGGCTGGGAGTGGGACAAGGGCCCGGGAGTCTCCCCTAGAAGCCCCTTCGGCCTTTCCTGACTTGTCTCTGCCCTCCCGCTTCCCCTCGGCTCTCCCTGCTGGTATCTCCCCTCGTCGCTGCCCGGGAAAGATGGGGCTTTCTCCCCGGGTTTGCAAGCAGCCTGCTCAGGGTCCAGCCCCTCCTGCCTTCAGACCAGGAGCAAATGTCCCGGATCCTGGGCAGTGGTTCTGCACGACTTCGCAGGATGGCTTTTTTTTCTCCACTGTATAAAATTAGGGACATCAAAGTTAACCTCGGATTCCGGCTAGTATGGCTAAAATCTAAATCTCACCCTAACATCTTTTTGATTTCTTCTCTCATGTTTTGTCAGCTCCTGTAGTGATTCCTCTTCTTTTTGCCGTTCCGTTCACTTCATCAGGAGTGATCTAATATCCTGTATAAATATTCTAATATTCTTTCTCTTTTCACTTGTTTCCTTGGTTTCTCCTTCCACTTGTTTTTGCTGACCTCCCCGACTCCACGCATTGCATCTGCTCTCCAGTTGTCAGAATGCTTTTTTTTCCAAGAGGCAGTTGGATAGTTAACCCAGCTGGATCCTCTCTAGAAACGAGGGTGTTTCACCTCTTCAGATGGTTTTGCATGAGTTTTTTGGTGGTTTTCTTTCTGGTTGTTTTTTTTTTTTTGCCTTTTATTTCCTTTTTTTTTTCTAAAAATAAAATGAGAAGAGGAACTAAGTACGAACAACGTTCCAAAATCAACAACTGTTCACATGACGCAGATGCATTTTACTTTTATCACTGTCTCAAGCAAAATTATGCAGACGTGATGAAATATGCAATTTAATATTCACTTCTTAGCACTATTTCACTGTGATCTGTCCAACTGTGTTTTCCACAGCATGATTATATATCTTTTCGTATTTTTTCTTCCTCCTGTCACTGGATAAAATTAGAACTCTATAGCACACAGAGTCTTAAGTTAAGAGATTCGTAATGTAAACATGTCTGTAACAGATAATTCAAAAATTATTGGTTTTCTCTTCTTGGTTTAATAACAAAACATTGGAATTTGTTCAAGATCCAAGGCTTTTCCACTTTTGTGTTAAAGATCAGAGAAAAGCAAAAAGAAAAAGTTACATTTTATTTTTAAATACAAATAAAAATCTGGATCTTGCATTTTGAATCCTGATTTTTAACGGATCACTGGAAATTTTGCAGCAGCAATACAGAACAGTAGTAACATTCTTATATAAGCCACTGATTCTAAAAATAGCATTAGAAAGTAAAAATGCAGTCGTGGTGCAAGCCAACGAACACAATATGCAAATAGCCCAGATAAAGTATTAAGGTTTTGTGTTGTGTCAAAGACTTTGGAGGGGCCTCTCAGACAGATATTGATTTATAGAAGTTGAGAATTTGACGAAAGGGGGCGGGGCTTTTAATTTTTTAATGTTTCGTGCTTTTCCAAAGCTGGCAAAGATTTACCAGACCAGTAGTCTAGATGCAACACTTTCCTCGACAGCTGTGCCAAGACCAAAGCATGCTCTGACGCCCATGAAGAACTGAGTGAAATAATGAGATACCATGCTGACCCGTCACTTGGTCCATGTTGGTGTGCTGAATTCCGGGAAGCTCAGTCTGCTAAGAATATAAACAAATGATGGTAACACTACAGACGAGCTGTATGCTGGAGCGCGATCCCATCTCTTTGAAATAACAAGACTATGGGTTCCCTTCTCCCCTCACCCTCGTCTCAAACCTAAGACGGCTGCAATAAAGCATCACGTCAGGCTTGGGAAGCCCCGGCCCTGATGATGTGAGTGCAAAAGTGCTGCTCACTTCAGCAAGGCTGGGATTTCACCCGCTGTGGGGAAAGGTCCTTTCCCTTGCTCAGAAATCCCGCTGCCACCAAGGCTGAGTTGCCGCCCTTGGGCTCCCCAAAGCACCATGCCATTATCACCGCGTTAAGAACAAAAACTGACAGTGTCAATTACTTCTGGGAAAAGATAATAAGAGGGTTTTTAAAGCCTTAGGGCTGTTTGATCACAGCCCATTTTTAGATCCTGGTCTGAGGCGGGTTTGTTTATATTCTCTCTGCCCACTGAAGGCTGCCTTTTGGTAGAAAGTTGATTTCCCTTGAAGCTATCACGTTACGATTAGTATTCAGACATGTAAACCAAAAAATAAGTCTAAATGAAATCATATTTGAGAGACATTTCCAGGCTTTCTAAGAGAAGTATAAATAATCAAATGATTTTGCAATCTGTAGTCAGGCTGATCTTGTTTTACAGCTGTTCAACCTGAAAGGAGGTTTAAGCAAATTAGTGCTGGAAATAGAATAAAATATTATGATAGCACTGCAAACTCCTGCATCCACGTTCTGAGCAGCTACTATGGCCTCATGATTGGTGTTTATTATCGCATTTGTCAGCAATTCCATTATAAACACTTTTGTGTGGAGGGTTTATAACTCAGCTATAAAAATTCCCTCCAGGATGAAACTTGATAAGTGAAGTCTTAGTCCAACAACACTTTTTTTTTTCTATAATAAACTTTAAAATAAATTAGTTTTTGAAGTCACTGGGGTGCTAAGCAAAAGTGATGGAATATAGTTTTTTGTTTATTTTTCTTTACCTTCAGATCAGTGTTGCTTTTCAAAAAGATTTTCTATGTAACTCTTTTGTTCCTTTCAATGAACTTGGACCTTCCGGGGTTTTTTTTTTAATTAAAAATAGATCAAATACTGAGGCTTAAAATTTGACTGTTATGCATGCTGGGTCCTCGTTTTCATAAGAATTTTTTGGGTTTAGTAGGCTGGAATACTACCAATCTGCAGCAATGACAGCTAAGCTTTTTCTAATACTTGTAAAATAGAACGGGTACGAGAATAGATAGGTGTGCTGGTTATAGTCCTTTTGTAGTACAGTAAAAATGGTTGTCTTTTCAAAAAAGTTGCTAAATATAATTGGTTCAGATTATTTTGATCTTCCAGCCTAGGCCATTCTATGATTCTATGATTCTGTGATTCTGTGATTCTATGATTTTCTCTTAACTTTACTCCAAAAAGTATGCTTGTTTCAGATATTGAGATAAAAATTAATCACAGCAGTATACCCAGAGTAAAAGGATTGAACAAATGAAAATATTCAGCTGCAATTTCCTTAAAATTTTATCTTTCTGAGAACTGCAGCCTCAGATATTTTTTTAATTGCCTGTATTTCATGCTGATTTTACTTTTTTCCTTCTCTGTATAACTTTCAGGGGTAACCTTTGGTGTGACTGGCACTAAATTTTAAGCCCCTGAAATTTTTCACAACCACCACTCCTCTGATTACCAGCCACAGTCCTTACACACTTGAGATTCTCATTCCATCAAAGAAGTCAAAGTAAGGAAAAATCCTGTAATCTTTACTCTTGTGTGGTCAGCTTTCATGTGAATGTATACTTGTAAAGACTGTAACATGTTCTGATTGTTGTGTGTATTTTGTTATCTTAGTGTGGCTTATTCTCTTCTCAAAGACTTCAGTGTCAGAACTGGACTCAGACCATCTCCTCCTACACGGAGGGATTTTGAATGGTTCCTACACAGATTTACTTCAGGGCAGAAGGAGAGGCCTCACTATTATCACACAGAGCTTTATTTCAAACCAGTGTAATCAGACACACTGAGGTGCTGTGCCTGTTTATACTTTTGTCACACCTCTTTCAAAAAGAGAGATGAAGAACGTCATGTTAATTTAACTTCTCTCTTTAGCTCTGCAAGCAGAAGAAAATAATAAGTCCCATGTTACTTTCAGTTCCAAATTGTCCTGCTCCAATGACTGCAGAGGTTCAAGGGAAGGTAGTGCATTTTATGTTTTTCTACACAGCAAAGAGGAAATCTGTGCACCATAAATAAATGAACTGAGAGAAGGAGAAGTTCATTCAGATGTTGATACTTCTTTTCTTCTAGCATTGTTTACTATTCATTCTTTAACTTTGTTAATGAATTCTGACCTCTGAAACTTAGAGTTGTCAGAGGAAAGAATGGTAACTGTAGCAGAAATGATACAGGAATAAATGTAACACAGCAAACACCGTCACTGCCTGAGTATTTCAGGTTCATGTGGGATAGATGATATCTCTGATCTGGATAAAAGACTTAACAAAGGCTTTTAAAACAAACAGTGGTTTAAGATCGTTCACTTTTTGTATGACTATGATAAGATATGTAAAAGTCCTGATTTTTTGGAGGTCGCTGCCAAAACGAAGGGTGTTAAGAAGTTGTGACCTGAAGCCATAGCCAGCATTTTGGTCTTTAATGGTGAAATGAAGGTGTGCAGCTCCACTAGCCCTTTTCTCTTCAGCTGTGAGTAGTGATTACGGTGTAATTACTGCTCATATCCAGCATTGTCAGAAAACTACGCTGCATTTCACAGTACCTTGGGATTCCTGCTCTCTGGTGCTTGGCAGGGCTTCTTCTCTGTGGAAATCTAGGTGCAGAGGTGGCTTTTCTGCCAGAGTCCTGCAGCGGGAAGGGGCCATGCTGTCTCCACAAGGTGTTTCTTGGGTAAAATGTCAGTTGAAAAAAATCACCAACCCTAATAAACACAATGAGAGGGAAGAAAGATAAATGAAATTTTCAATATATAGATAACATACAGAAAATTTTGCAAGTGTAAGGGAAGACCCCCAATAAAGCCTTGATGCCCCATCGCAGCCCTAGAGCTGGTGGATCTTTGAATCCTCCTTTCACTCCTCCACTTCTCTGCTCTTTTCTCTCTCTTTCCCAGTGAATAGAGGGCCTATGCAAGAGAAAGATTGTCTCCTTAAAAACACATTTGTTTGAAAAATGAACGCAAAACCCAGTAGAGCTAGATCCAGTCACAGCACATCGGATTTCATGTTGCAACAGTGTGCTACATTTTATATTAAAGCTGGCGCCAGTGATCGCATTCTGCCATTCAGTCTACTCTGTGTGGTTGTATATTTTCTTAACGAGGATCTGAAATCAGCCTCCTTCACTTAACTGACAGTCTGCCAGAATTATGCCATCTTTCCAAATGCAGAGATCATACGATCCATCTGTTGTCTGCAGCCATGCAGGGGAAATATTCTCCAAAGAGAAATGTGGGTTGGCCCCACAAGTATGTTATTATCCAAATGCTGAAGTGTTTCAGATGTTTCAAGGTGCTCTTGGACCTGATCTTGGCCATCTAAGCTCCTATGAAGTCTTTTAGAATAATGTACATAACTGAGCCATTGAGTTGGCAGGAAATTTTCGGAGTACAGGAAGAATTTAAAAATTATTCTTAAATAACTTTGAGCTGAATCGGAGATTTAGGGCTCAGCAGTATCATCTGCGACATGAAGTGTTTACACTTTTAAGTAGTTCATGTTTTCCTTGTTGATGTTATCACATATGAAACAAAAAGCTAAGAACATTAAGTGAATATGCAGAAAGATGTTTTAATCTATTTTTAATCTTATTTTAATGATATGCCAGAGCACTGCAGTAAGTCTGCAACATCTTTGACTCTCGCAACTCTGCAAACTACTAGATGCAAGAGAAGCTGAAGGATGATGAATAATAGCTGCAGAGGGGAAAAAAAAATATGACTGAGAGACTGTGAAATGAAGGACTATCTCAGATCTTTCCCTGCCTTACTTGAAGGCGCGTGGAATTCATTTCATATTACATCTGAGCCAGTTTAAATTTGCTTTGTAGATATCTTGAATGTTGCCAGGTATGATTAAACTGATAGTTTAGGTCCTCATCAGGTGCCACCTCCTTGACATACAGATCCCAAATTTTAATCATGAGCAAATGGAGCTTTCGTTGAAGTACTGATAACTGGACTTGAACTACTAAACCAAGATCGGGTAAGACTGACATCAAGTCCTATTTCTGAAAACACTTTTATCAGCTTCAAGATATTACATTTGGAGACGTGCACATTTCCATTACTTTCCTCTGTTGACCATACATGGGTTGACAGCAGCATAAGTCAATTCCTACAGTTATACGTGCCACACATCTGGGAATTGAATGATTACAGTATCACTTCTCAGATCACAACTGCCATACCTGTAGACTGAACCACATCATACTGAGGAAGTTAATACTGATGTTAATAGCATGATGTTTGCCCTTGGAGAGAAATGAGTTCTACCAAGGCTATGATGAGAACATGGTACTTGTCATATTTGAAATATGCACACATATTAGAGATTTCTCACATTCTCTCTGAGAGCAGTAAAAGCATGAATCTTCAATGTCCCATTGGCCAAATTCTTTGAAGGATCCAGTTCATAAACCAAGTCTTTAACTGGAGGTTTTGGAATATAAGGTCAGTGGGTTTTGCCTCAAAACTAAAAAAACCCCATACTATGTAGCTGAGAATGGCACAGAAAGCGAGACGTTCTCACGATACCTTCTTTAACCCTCTTTCCCCTCCCAAAACACAGTCCTCCTGATGCTATGGGTCATTAGCATTATTTATTAGAAGGATTTCTGAGTCACTTCCATACCACAGAAACGCACAATATCACCTCAAAGATGCAGTATGACCTCAGAGATGAAAAGAGACGACTTTATGCCCAAAGTCTTTTCTTCTGCTGAAAACATCCAATGGCACATTTTCAAATTACGGGAAGGTTTACATGGAGATCTACAATGTTTGCCTTGCAGCAACATGATGGAAATGCTGGTGGCACCATGGAGGTTTCCTAATCAGTGAAAATCAAGGGAAAAAATGAACTACAATTGCTGTGGTTTCTTTCCACTCTATGTATAATGGTGCTACTACCTGTACGGCACTGCTGTCCTGCATCTATTATGCAAACAAGGTGATGTCACCTGCATCATTTGCAGTGCCACCGTTGTTATCGGGGAGATGCTATTACATCTGCTTCATTTTTGGTGCCCTTGAAGGGCACCAAAATTCCAGCATGGATTTCAGATACAATTTTTAAATGCTCTTGAGCAAAATTTAACAGTAACTGTTTGTCATGCAATATTTTACTAACCTTGACGACTTAAGGATCAGTGGAAATCCTTCATTTTGCCTCAATGTACAGTCTGGGAGGAGCATGTGTGAAGAAATAAAATGGTTCACATAGTTACAAGGAGTGAAAAAGCATCTTCTACCTCTTTACAGCAGTAAAGCTTGTTTCTGGTTTATGCTAGGTCTGTGAGACTATGAAGGGCTGTTTCTTGTAATGATAGCTGAGTAACTGTATCTTCATTTTCCCTCCTGTGTGACTTTGGCCCCTTACCATTGATGTGAGCAGTTATGAAGAATCTCCTTTTATATATCTGATTTAGCATTAAGAACTTCATTTCCCAACAGTGTGTCTAATCTTTAAACATGAGTTTGGGGTGGGTTTTTTTGGATGAAATTTACTACTCATGGTGAATTCTGGGCGGAAGCAGTAAGACTTAGACAGTTAACCTGCCAGCTACACTAACAAATCAAAAATTTTGACATCTAGACCAGACTATTAGTTCCTGCAATGAACTGACAACATGAAACCACAGATGGAAGGATTTGGTGCTGCAAAATTATACCTGTCAAATTGGAGGCTACATTGTCCTTTCAGAAGAGACAGCCCGTTCTGGGATGTGTCTTCAAGAAGGAGAATGTGGCAGCTGTTTCACTTTGCACAGCAACATGACACAGTGTTATAGGAAAGAAAATACAGAAAATTATCTCAGTTGATTGAAATTAAGCCAAATGACAGTGTGCCATACCACAGCCACTCAATTACACACGTTGAATGTAGATAAAGTTGTAGTTACCCATAATGGAATCTGGCCGGAAGACAACATCATGAGTCTTTCTAAGACACTAAGGATTTCTACAGACCAAAAGTTGAATGTGTTGGCAGATAATGGTTAGGTTGAAGGCCGTTTGGGGATAACCAAAATAGATCATTAATGTCACCATAGATAGCATGTGGCTGCAAGCCATTGCAGTATAATTGATCAAACTTCTATCTCTTCGAAAGGAATGACGACCATTTTACTGTCAAATAATCCCTATTCAGCAAAAATTCCTGCAGGCATACGTCATTTAAATTACCTACACTTCTGATACAGTGACTACAAGGAAGCACTGTGGTAAATTCTGTGAGGCTGCAGCTGAAGTGGGTGTTGGTCTCTTCTCCCAAATTACTAGCAACAGGATAAGAGGAAATGGCCTCAAGTTGCATTAGGTGAGGTTTAGATTAGATATTAGGAAAAATTTATGTACTAAAGGAATGGTGAGGCACTGGAACAGGCTGCCCAGGGAAGTGGTGGAGTCGCCATCCATGGAGGTGTTCAAAAAACTTGTAGATGTAGCCAGTTTAGTGGCCATGGTAGTGTTGGGTTGATAATTGGACTAGATAATCTTAGAGGTCTTGTCCAACCTTAATGATCCTATGATTCTATATTTCCTTCCTTTTTATAGAGAGGTGTTCTTCTAAATACTATGTATTGTCGTAGAGAAAAGGATTACCAACTGAAAGTCTAAACTTCACTGTTCTTTGCTATTCCACTGCACATCCTCTGACTTTAAATTAATTACATCCGCTGTCACCAAGAGCTGCATTAGCCCTTTTACAAAGTGTGCAACAGCAAAGAATAACATTAGACCAGACATTAGAAAATTTCATAAACTGCTCAAATATGAATTGAGACATAAATCTGAGCATATTCTAGTGCCAGGAAAGTATTTTGGAATGAAATTTTTGCTCTGACTTTGAAAATTTGGGCTATATCTTAAAGCTCAGGGTCCAGCCTATATACAACTGAGCTCAGATCATCCTTGCACTTACGAGGTTAAAAACGTTTCTACTGTGCAGCAAAATATGGACATTTTGAAGACTGAAAATAAATTGCAATTTTCATGCAAAGGATAATTTTTTAATCATGGAAAATTTAACAAATTCAGCTAAGTTTTAAGGAACAATGACTGACCCTTTACTCCAAAGACAGCCTCTCTTAAATACTCCCTTTTATTCAGCTACACTCGGGATGGACCTGCTTTCATTTTTCTTTTATTTAAAGTTTAATGGACTCATTTTAGGGCTTGATCCAAAGCCCATTGAAACACTCCCCTTCACATCAAAGGGTTTTGGACCAAGTACTTAATGAATGCAAGCAAAAATGTTCTGAAAGGAGAAACAAATATTTCTCTGCTTCTGACATGAACTATTTTTAGTGATGCAAGGTCAGATAGTAGATTTTGGCATGAGAATATGTTTGATATAGATACTTTGCAAGGCAGAAGCAGAAGCTGTATGGTATTTTACAACACAGCACAGATACAAACACAGATGCTTATCTGGCGGTCAGAGCACATAACTAGACAGACACATACATACATGCATGAACAGTGAATGTGTGTTAATTTACTTTAACATATTAATAGACTACTACTGCCTCTTCTGAAAAGTTGTCTTCAGAGTTTGGTAACCAAGATTTGTGCTCTCCAACATCTTCGTTATGTGATCTTTGGTCAGAAATTAAAACCAGAGGGCGGACCTACGCATAGATCTATCTGTAGTGAGTAGAGTGCCCTGACTAATCATTATCCCATGATCTAAAAGCAGATGAATGAGTTTGGAGCTGTAAAATGAAGGGTAATGGTGTACAAAAGATTTTTAGACATCATGCTGATAGCCCATAACACAAAATAATTATAACCTTCCCACTCAGAAAAAAAAATAAGTAAACTTTGATTCCACTCTGACTGTCCTGGCAGAGATGGAAATAAACTCTTGCTCCCTCAAAACGTCTTCGAGTTCTAAGTAGGTGTCCTTAGAAAGAAGGTAACTGTGGAAAGAATGAGATGAGTGTTCATTTCTGTGAACCTTTCCCATCCAGGCTCCTCTCCTCTCTGCAGGCAGCCCCTGTGTGGTCTTGGGGAGGGAGGAGGAGGTGGATGAATTCCAACTTGCAGACCTGGCATTCAATCAGGCTACCAATCAAAAAAACATTTCCTTTTGCCTAGGAGAGCGTATGTGTATGTTAGGATGGCCTTCCAGGCCTTTTCCCTCACACCAGGGTTTGCTGCCTGCCTCAGATGTACAGGAGAGCCTACTACCTTGTTTAATGAACTCCTGTGGGGCTCTTGTGAGTCATGGCTGTTTCTTACAGGACACTTTTCTTCACCTTGATCTGTGAGAACCCCAGAGCAACTGTGAGTCTAAAGGAGACCACGCTGAGTAAGAAGCACAAGGGGTTCTCCCTGAGGGTGCAGACATGGGTAACTGGGGGAAAGCCCATTTCCACGCCAGAATTGTGGCTCTAGGTCTCCAATTCAAAATGCATGTGCTGCAGGGAGAGTTTGAGTCTGCTTTGTGGAATGCTCTATCCATCATGTGTGCCCACAGTGAGTCCTCCCTCAGCTTGGAAGAAGAAGTAGAATTTGTGGCTAAAAAGGCCTGAAGTTTTATGTAGTTTCCATAGGCCAAGTGTGGTGAAAGATGGAATATATAGATCTGAGTAATATGTGGGAGCAGGAAGAATACAAAAAGATGTAGTTCAAAAAAAGAGAATAGATGGAGAAGCAAAAAAAAAAAAAAGAAAAAAAGAAATCAAAGGAGCTGAAATAGCAAATAAGCTCCATTATTAATATAAATAACTATTATCCCCTGGAGTGTAGATAAGCTTGTTTTACTAAGCAGTCTTTTCAGATTTAGACATGAAACCACATAAACAAGACCCAGAGCCATAATTAGGGGCAGAGCTCTACCACAGCACTAGATATGCTGATCTTTTGCAATGGGAAGGACTGTTTTTTTCCGGAGGAGAGGAAAGGATACTACTCAAGCTTCAACCGAGGTAATCATGCTCTGCTTAAAAAGCCCCAACCACTGCCACAAATTGTTTTCGGAGCTGCATAAAGCATACTCAAATAAAGGATTTTATATTAAAAAACACGCATTGCAAATAAATTCAGATCTTATTTTGTTGGGACACCTGTCCTCTACGTGGGGTCGTGGGCTTGGTAATGGGATAGGGGCTCTTTCTTTCTCGGCCTTGCACTGCGGCGACAACTGGGAAGGACGGTGCAGAGCAAACCCCGGCCAGGGGATGGGGGGCGGCGCAGCGGGGCTGGGAATATGGGGAGCGACGAGATTGCCCTTCAGGGAAGTTAAAAAAACTGCCAGCCCGTGCCAGCAAGCTGCTAGGACTTTCGGATGAACGACCACAATCACCACGAGCTTAAAAAAAAAAAATTAAAATGAAAATCTTGTAGTCCTTTTGGCAACGAAACGGATTCCTTGAAGGATTCCTGGGTTGGCCGCCTGTGTTCCGGAGCTTCCGAATGAAGCGAGTGGCGAAGCGCCGCGGGCTGGGAGCGCAGCGAATATCCGCGGAAATAACCGGGTGCCGGTTTTCCCCTTCCCAGCCCCGGCGGTCCTGGCGCTTGAGCAAGAAAAAAAAAACAAAAAACCAAAACAAACCAGAAAAAAAAAACCACACAAAAAAAATAAAACAAAACCCACAAAAAACTTCCCACCTCAGGGCTCGCTGAAACACGGAGATTTTGAAA
>NW_009695371.1:0-30366 GCF_000703405.1 Apaloderma vittatum | reverse complement strand
ACAGACCCCTGAGGAACACTGCTTGACACTCAAGAGACAGTCCAGATAGGAGAAATAAAAATAGCCAAGTTTGTGGAAAACACAGCTTCTGACAGGATGCTGAATACATTACTGCTATTTACTCTAGATAAGAGAAAACTAAAAGAAGGTTAATTTCAAGAGTCTTGTGCAAAGAGGGAGAATTAGCATCACAGAATAATTCAGGCTGGAAGGGCGCTTGGGAGGTCTCTGGTCCAACCTCTCCCTCAAAGTAGAGTCAATGCTGAATTCAGACCAGGTTGCTCAGGATTTTGAGCTATCTGGTCTTTGCAGCCTTCAAGGAGGGATAATGTGCAGCCCCTTCCAGTCCATAATGATTCTCGTAGTGAAAACATTGTCCCGATGTCCAGCCAGAACCTCCTCTATTCCAGTTTATGACCACGGTTTCTCTTTAAATTATGACCACTGCCTCCTGCTGTGCACCTCAGTGAAGGGCCTAGCTTCATCTTATCCATATTTTTCCCATAGGTATTCAAAGGCTGCTATTAAGCCTCTTTTAAGCCTTAACTAGCTATTCTCCCCTTTCAAGTGCAGAAGACCAAAAAAAAACCAAAACAAAAATCCCAGCCCCTCGAGTTACTAGTGGAAGGCTTAGATTCAGCAAAAGAATCGTAGAATCATTGAGGTTGGAAAAGACCTCTAAGACCATGAAGTCCAACTGTCAACCCAACACCACCATGACCACTAAACTGAAGAAGTCCCAGCAGTGAGCACAGAGAGGCCCGAGAGCGGAGATGTTCGCAACCTCCTTTGTCATTAGAGGTTGTTAAGAATAAATTGCAAAAAGGTATGGTTATCCATCTATGGGATGGAAATGCCAGGGGATGATTGAGAAACACTTAAGGTTCTTTCCAACCCTGTTTTCTGCTGCTTTGATTCTGTGCTAGAAGAGCATGTCAATACAAGCTTTAGTGTCAGCTTGAGGCCACAGAGCTACGTACAAGGCAAGACTGAGCCCTAGGTGCATAATAAATTTAAACACTTTATTAATATTTCAGGAAGTTATGAAAATCACCAGGGAAGTATATTTATAATGAAAATGCTGTAGCCTGAATTATTGCAGTGTTAGCAGATGTCCATTCTGCTTATGTCTAGTCACTTGAGATAAGCTGATTGTGCTGCCTTTTTTTCTTTTTTAAAGGTTGAGGAACAGGTCTACCAATATTGGACATCTGAAAAAAACCTGTCACCTCTACTACTAGTCGATCTTAATTTTGAGGGGAAATCTCATTGCTCTCTACAACTACCTGAAGGGAGGTTGTGGAGAGGTGGGAGTTAGTCTGTTCTCCCTCGTGGAGAGTGATAGGATGAGGGAATGTGGATTTAAATTGTCCCAGGGGAGGTTCAGGTTAGATATTAGGAAGAATTTCTACACTGAAAGGGTTGTCAGCCATTGGAACAGGCTGCCCAGGGAGGTGGTTGAGTCACTGTCCCTGGAGGTGTTTAAGAGACAAGTGAATGTTGCATTGGGGGACATAGTTTAGTGAGTTGATAGGGCTGGGACAAAGGCTGGACTCGATGATCTTCAAGGTCTCTTCCAGCTGAAACAGTTCTATGATTCTATGTATAATTTCAATTTAATATAATTTGTCCTTATGTCTAAATACCTATGTGAAAGAGGTTGCTAATGATATTACTATAGATAATTACTGTAGACAGTATAGGTGTTGTAACCAGGACTTAGAAAGGTTGTCAAGCATGATGGTATTAAAAGAGAAGTTCGATTTTTCTGCTGTCATGATCTTCCGAAGCATGGAAACCAGTGAACCAAATTGCTTGGATCTCTCTTTTAACAGCTAGGTTTTCTAGGTGTATGCAGAAAAGCACTTGAAAGACTCCAAATTAGTGGCCACTCTTGGAAGCACTATCTTTCATTTGCTCCGCAGGAGCACACTTGTCAGAGACAGACGAGGATTAAGGAGTAAGCCAACCTTGAGCAATCTAACACATCACCTATCCCACTCTGCACTGTGCATGTGTCTGAAGCAATATGGAGCAGCGTGCAGCAAAAAAATAAGCCAGGCATAGCTTTGTGTGTCTTCAGACAGCAGGAAACCCTTTCTGACCTATTCAGTGTGAAACATTGCTCTCACACTCTATTTTTGAAATCCTTCATTGTTCTTTTCACTATCTCCATTGTACTCTTACAAAGAAACATGTTTCCTTCAACGAGATTCTGATACCCAGTGAAAGAACACCCACCCATTCGCTGTCTTCATTTCTGCTGCGCTGCCACAACCTGCTGATTGCAGAGGGAGCGTTTCACTGCCATTATATTTTAAATAAAGTGATAGGCTGCCTCGCAGGGAATCCATTAGCCTTAAGCAATGTAGTCATCATTAATTACACATTTTAGACTTCAGAAAGCTGGGTCAAAATTCTCCATTTTTCAACAGAGAGATGTGCCATTTAAACATCATCTTCTCTGCACCATTCATTCACAGTTTTGCTGCTCAAAACTCAGCAGTGTATCTTCTGTGGTAAGTAAATATCTTCTTTTTCAGTCTGTGCCCAGAACAGAACCTAAAGAAAAAGCCTCATTTTAAGCAGAGTTCACTCTGAAAGCAAGTCATTTTATTTTTTTTTAACAGCTTGCTGGTGTGAAGTGGAAAATACCTTGTAAAGTTGAAGCTTGTAGTGTTATCTAAGAGATGGAGCTGTGAAGGTGAAAGTGAGGTGGCAGAGGCAGTTTGGAAATACTGTTTATTTCAGTGTTTGAGGGTTTCTCCACAGCAAAGCTGGAGTTTGGGAGGTGAGCCTGGAAGGGACTGAAAATGAAAGCCTTTCAAATGGAAATGGAAATTTTATGTAGAGCTGTTTAGTCAGCTGTCATTTTGTGTTAAGCTTAAAAAAAGTAATCACAAATGCAATGTTTTGCTTTTTCAGAAATAATTTCTACCATGTAGTTCAAGGAAATAATCTGTAAAAAACTCAGGTTTACCTTTTCATGGTCTGTTTTGAGTGTACCAGCTAAGGTCCCCAGTACTCCCCTTGGCATACAAGGTGTCCTGACCTCCCAGAAGAGGGAGGGAATCCCAGCGTGTGTGGCCTCTGCCACCCACTCTTCTTCCAGAACTGCTCCGAAGGGGGCTGTGTTTGTAGAAAGGATGTATCCTCTCAGCTGACTGTGTTTGGGCGGGAAAATTCCTCCAACAGCTGCTTGGGTCAGTGGCTCCCAGGGCAGCCTCAGCTTGGGAAGTGGCGTCAGGCAGTTCTGCGTTCCCCAGGACAGGAGCGCAGACGGGGTACGGGCTGCTGCCCACCTCGTGTCTGGATTCCTCTTAAAGTGTAACGTGATCACAAAAAAAAAAAAAAAATGAAACTCAGGGCAAATACAACCTTGTTTTCTCCTTAGGAAACCTAAAGAGAGAATTACTAGAAGTCTTGGAATGAGTTTTTTGGTTTTTTCCTTTCCCATTTTGCTGGTAATTCCCATGTGGTATCCTAAACCACAAATGATTCAACAGGGTGAGATAAGAGAAATTGTCCTCTCCTGGCATTCTATTAAAGTGTTTTAACTGATAGGAGCATACAGTAGGAAGGTTTGCTGAAGGACATGAAGGGTTCAAACGAAGTCCAGAGTACTGAAGCCATAAGAATTTTGGCAGGCTGATTCAGTGTGAAACAGACTGCAGACCTCTGCCAGAGAACAAGAATCACTGTTGTGGCATCTCGTCTCCTGTTTATTACTTATTTAATTTCTTCCCTTTATAATAAAATAGTAATTTTATTGTACAATAAAATGAGATTTTTTCCACTCAGGAGACAGTTAACTGACAATGTTAAGGTGTTTGGGTCATATATCTGCAATGTTGTCTAAACACAGTTATTTCAAGACAGTGAGTTTACCTCCATGTTATACTTGGTTTCCCATTAAACTCCTCTTAGACTATTATTTGATCATGAAAATTCAGATTAGGGACAGAGAAGAGTTTCAGTGAAGTAGGAACTCAAACCTTATTCAACCTGAGTAATGTTGCACAAGGGTTTAATATCCAAAATCTTATAAGCTGTTAAGTCTGTTGGAGAATTTTAACAACCAGACTTTGAAGACATTGCAGTATTACTTTCATTGATGTATTTCTAAAATGTGCTAAAAATGGTATGGTCTGTATCAGATTTCAGTAAGGAAAAAAATTTAGAATGTAATGTGGTTCTACAGTGTCTGCATATGACCTGGTCCTCTCATGCTCAAGTTCCTAAATTTTGTGGGAAATAAAGCATTCAGGTTCTTGCACAGCAAGTGTCTAGCTGTGAGCATAGTGTTCAAATTTATGAAATAACTGGTATGCTTAAATGTTTCAGTAGATTGGCACTCCTACCTTTACCATTTTTTCTTGGATTGTACCATATAAATAGCAGAAGAATTAAAAGGAATGGGTTTACATGTGTCACAGCAGAGATAAATATAACATTATTCAGGTGACTTCTTTGTGACTCATCTTTAGAGTGACAATTATTTGAAAGTAATTTGACATCATTTCATATAAGGTTAATGGTATTTCTACTTTAAGGGAGTTGAATACAATACAGATTTTTCTAGATATACACATCCAACCTTCCTTTTCTTTAATGGTTCTTCTAGAGCAATTTCCTGTGATTCTATTAAGGCAAAAGCAAGATTGTATTGAACAGAGAAGTCTCCATTAAGGTAAGCCTAACACAATTAAATTTAAAAGGTTCTTTATTACCTAATATGTCAATGCCCTTAGAAAATGTAGTTTTTCATTTGTTCATTTAATTCTAACTATTAAAGTTCAAAACAAGTATTAACCTGCAGTTTAGAAAAATAAAACATTAATTTCTTTGCTCTGTATGGTCATGTATCAGATTCGAATTATGGAGGCACTTCCCTCTAGTGGACAAGAAGATATTTTGATTGCGGCATTTTTCAGTCCCCTTCCAAATTCGATCAGGATTTTGGCAAAAGCCTGCCTTTGAAAAGGCAGGGAGAAGGAGTGGGGGTGAGCAGTCACTTCTTAGAGGGGAGAGCAGGGTGAGGAGGGAGATACCCAAGAGGTGGCTCAGGACTGGTGCTGCTGGGCACTGCCAGCACGGGGTTGCGAAAGCAGGTGATTGCAGGGTGCCAGCTTGCCATTGCTACAGGAGCAGCCAGGCTAGTCAAGACGAAGCTCCTTGAGGAACTGCAGTAGGCTCTCCTGACGCTGTGAAACTGGCTGAGTGATAAAACTGTAGGTAGGTTGGCATACACAAGTTAAAATAAGCAGGTGCTGTTGTAGCTCTTGCCTGTGAGGGGAAAACCCTGGAGTCACTGTGGTCTTGGTGTTCGTTCTCATAAAATATCATCAGTGGTAGAAAAGGTGGCCTAAATGTTATAGGAAAAAAATCAGAAAAAAAAAGTGGCATGAAAAGTGAATATTGTGACTCTGTATGCAACATGTTTGAGATTATAGTCCCTCTGTCTTAAAGATTGAGAAGAAAGATAGAAATATGGAACAGCTTCCATGTAAGAAGAGACTAAATCAGAGTCAAACCCAGAAAATAAAATATTAGAGGACACTCCAGCCTGAAAAAGAGGCATCTAGGATGTGATATACTGGAAGTATATCATATTGTGAAATGTAGGAAGAAGGTGAATAGAGATTATTATTCCCATTTCTCATTTCAGGAGTAAGAGATGTTTTAATACCCTCATTATGACAAAAGGTTAAAAGTATAAATAGCTTTCAAAAATAATTAAATGGAATTGATGGAATACAGTTCTATCAACAGCTACTAAATACAACAGTATCTTTGAAGCCTGTCTCAGAAAGCACCTGAGCTGCTGACTGTTGGATGCTAGTTGGGGTGTCCATGGGGAAAAAACCACTGTATGCCTCGTTCTGGTTCCATATACTCTTTTGGTAAATATCCAGTGGTGTCCATGGTGGAAGATGGGCTGCAATTTTACATCTGTAAGTGAAACACCAACAATTTCTGTCAACCTTACTGTACTGTGTATTCCCACAGGGGCTTTTATACCCTAATCGAACATTCAAATGTATGTGTGTGTACGTATGTATTTTGAATTGATACACTTGCCATGTTACCAGGAGATTTTTATCTCACATTTTCCTTGCATTAGTTGTTTGTTTTTTCCCCTGACAGTTCTAACCACAGGTGATTTTGTAGTCAAAAGTATATTTTTAAAAAACAAAAACAAACAAGAAAACAAGAAACAAACAGAGATTAAAAAAAATCTAACAGCAGTTTGTGTAGAAAAGTTTTGTGATGTGTATCCATACCTTTGAAAAAGGGAGTAAATGTTAAGGAAAAAACATCAGTTGATTCTATGCTAAAAAAAACCCCAATAATATTATGAGTCTTTCCTATTAAGGCATGGACTTATCAGCATACCTTTTTATAAAATAAATGGTAATGAAATGTTTTAAACACATGCTATGTAAATTAGCATTAAAATCTTGTATCCTTGTATATCTTGCAGGAATATGGTCTAATTTTATTCCATAGGCAGTTTCTCTTAAGTACAATGTTCATGTTAAAACTCAGTGGCGTAATAGTGCTTTTCTTCCTTGCTGGCTTAATCACCATAGCCAAGGAGCTGGTTAATGTTGCTGTGATGAAAACTTAGAGGAAATAAGGAGTCAGTAAGCCTAAGAGCAGTGTACATACATATGTGTTGCACATCACTCAGACATCTTGCACACAAGAAAATGCTACAGTTCATTAAGGGAGAAAAAAGGACACACAACTGGAGAGCTGGGATATTTGTGACTGCCAAAGTATAGCAGTAAAGGGACTGAGGGTAACCGGATATAAGAGTCTTTGAAAAAGTAAAATTGGAAATAGAAGTAAAAAATTAAAAACACCACCAAAAAACCTGCAGAACCATTCACAGCTCATATATTTCTATCTTACTGGGGTTTAATTTTATGTTTGAAGACATTAGATTGACAGGTTCTGCTGTAATTAATAATAATTAGTCAAACACATTCTTTTCCAATGTTTTCTCTGCCCAAAATGCCAAGCAAGACATTTAAAAACCAAGCTATTTAAAAGTTCAACCAGTGATTTTTTTTATTTTTTTTTTGAAATGTGCTTTATTTTGTTAGGTCATCCTCTCCTTTGATGGAAGTGGAAGAAAACTTATAATAAGATCTTTTCCTCTGTGTCCATTCTTTCCTCTGCCACACCATTCCCATCCTGGAGGAAAAGGTGGAAATACTTGTGCTATTCAAGCTGCAGATATAGTAGTAAATAAGAAATGGTTAAAATTCCGTATCTAAGGAGTTGTTTCCCCTATATTACTCAGATTAGGACTGGGTAAGCTTCAATATTCATGCTTTTATTGTGGGCTACACTCAAGTTTTTAATTTACAGAAAAAAGACCCTTATACTTGCTAAGGTCACTAACTATCACACAGCCATATTATGGATGTTCTTGAAGCCTTCCTAAAATCAAGAGAAGTTCTGTGGGATTTTTAGAGAAAAGCTGACATATTTTACAACCTTCCATGGCAGCAAGCAGATCCACTTTTTAAAAAAAAAAAAAATTAAGAAAGGTGAGGAAAGTTATAAAAACTGTCTGACAACTCTGAATGATCTCCAAACCTGAACTTTCCAATTCTTTCTTGTAACTTGCACACATTCCCAAATGCAGATTTGAAAACATATTATCTTTTCCATGGAAAAATCTAAAACATATAGGACTTCATTAAAAAAAATCCTCTGCTGTCATCAGGTGATGTCTCATAAAAGTCAGCTCCCCATTAAAAATTACGTGGCAGGACCCTTGAGGCTTTTATATACTCCCCACTTCTTTGCTGCATGCCAGAGAGGTTTCCTGGCTGATGCTGTTCTATGCAAGACAGTTTGCTGCTTAGATTTGGTTCTCAGATCAGCTGCAAGTGTTTTATTTTGTGGTGAAATATATGCGATGACATAGAGCCCAGATTAGAGTCCTCTGTGCCCAGGCATATTGAACACCACTGTTAACCAGCTCCTTCAGAATCATTCTTCATTTGACCCAAGTTGAAATATAAGTAAATAAAAACATTTATTTCTAAACCAGACAGCACATATACAGAAGTTTATCAAGGCACAGGAGGCAGAAATTAAAGATCTGTGCTCAGTCTGCTTGTGCAGAGACCAAATCTGAGCTGCCTCATTGCACCGCTGGCTGGCTGTCCCTAACCCATGTTGCTGGGGAATCAGCTCTCTTGGACATTCTGCACACTCAGTAAATGTACTCTCTAAATGCATGGTCTTTTATCTTAAACCCCTTACCTGGAGTTCTGTTCAGCTTCAGCTCTTCTTCTCAAAGATTCTTGATCTTTAACTTCTCTGGAAGAAATTTTGCCCCTCTACCTTCCTCCTTTTGAAAATGCTCATATGCCTAGAGCAGAACAGCTGTGATTTCTTCTACATGACTAAATTATTAGGGCATTGTTGAGTTATGAATGAGAAAATGTGAAAGTCTCATTGAGAATTTTTTTTCCATATGAGGCTTATTTTGTATTCATATGTAAAACACCAACTGCTCTGATACAAAAATGTAAACACAGTTGATGCATGTAGCTCATTGACTCTCATTCAGAAGCAGGAACCTGGATGACTCACTATTTTGAGTGAGAGTGAGCTTGTAGCAAGTGAATTCAGACAATTAATTATTTGTTTTATTCCTCAAGAAAAAATTGTTACTTCTGTGCCTGATGCATAGAGCCCACACCACCTTGGACCTGGCAAAGACACCAGAAATTAGTGTTGCATAATGTATCATCAGCATAAGGAACAGTATGCTTGTCAGATGTAAAAATCACAATTAAAAAGATTTCAAGAAATAACAATTATGCTTTGGAAATATCGGCACAGCCATTAGAGCTAGGAGCAATAAAAGCACGGTAGGGTGATTTCTGCTCTGTCTGGATTAGTTGGCTAATGAAGGAAAAACTAGGACTTTGCTCTTTAGCATCAGTAAAGAGGAAGAGGACTTCAATGTGTCAGCACAACAGATCTTGCAAGGAAGACAGGCCAGGGTGCTTTTTCCATTGTGGTACTCAAATCCAAGCAATGAAATCTGCTAAGGCACGAAATGTCCTTTGCTTGGAACATCATCACGTTCTATGACAAGTTTAAGACAAGTTGGAAAAGAAAAATTGAAGATGAGGTGTCAGTATGTTACTAATATTGTTCAGCTCTATGAATCATTACCAACAGATGTAGAGTAAGTGAAAAGTTTTCTGTAAATTACAAGAGTAAAATTCAAGAGCCGCTTCACTGGGCTTGCTTTAGATTTCTATACATGTAGCTGACACAGAAGTATGGTGAAAAGTTGCAAAGCATCTTAAGGAGCAACACTTCCAAAAGAAAATAAACAAATAAATAGGAACCCAGTAGGGACGTAAATTTGGCTAAAGCTAATTCAACCATGTGCTCAGAGAAAACATAAGCATTGAGATATTGGGATTCACTAGTTAGTCTTTGTTCCAATACACTTGTAGGGTTCAAAACACATATCTGTCCTTGTGACCTAAACTAGTTTAAAGCAAAAAAAATCACCACCATTGTGCTAAACAGAGTTTGCTGTAACAGAAACTAGTGATGTAGAGGAAGCGAAGAAAAACTTCACTTTGAGTGAGTCATAAACGGGAGGCACATGAATTGTCTGTTTATCTTAGTCTATTATATTGAACATACTTGAAGTGCTTTTGAAACAGGAATTCAAAATGCAGAGTTTTCTTGAACACTGCAGTTTTCTTCCACATACTTTATTACATATATATACTTTTTTACTACTGGATAATAGTGTGTGCTTCCCAGAATACGTCTGAGATGAAACTGTGTGGATTGGCCTTACGCTGGAGAGCACTTCTCTAGGAGAACTGAATTGTGTGAGATGGGTGGCATTGGTGTCTGTCTCACACAAAACCTGCCTTCTACCTTCAGACAAACAAAAAGCAGTGCCCTTTTAGGAATATATTACAAACAAGCTATCTCAAGAAGCCTGTTGAAAAAAAAAAAAAACCAAAAAACTCTCCTGACTGTTTTAACACTCTGAACTGTATTTCATCTGTTTAACAGGGAGACTACAGAGTAAAGAAGAGGTAATTTCCCCATGGGTGTTGGACCTGATTCTTTTGTTTTTAAATTTTTATCTGCCACTTTTTCTGGAGGATCTGAATTTTCTAGTTTCCTTAAAGCTACAGGGCAAATTCTCCCCCTTCCAATAGACGGAAACGTTTGATAATTCAATCATTAACAACTTTCTTTGAGCATCCTACTCTTCCTCCAGGTTCTGCTGTATAATAAATACCACCTTTGCCATAAAGCCTTTTGCACTGAAATTTCTGACTGAGATGAGGGAAAATAAAAAACTCAAGGAAGAGCAGTAAAAATATTATTTGTGGACAAGTACTCTCAAAACCTGCCAGTTTAAGGAAACATTGCCATTTTAAGAACCAAGCTGTGGGAAGTATAAATATATATATACATGAGTAAGATAGAGACTTCCTAGCTGAGGTATAGGTGGCAGTCTAGTTCCAGCAGTTTAGCTGGATCTTTTGCCGTGACTTCAGGTAGCTTCACAGTTCTGTAAGCTATATCCTGAGCTTTTTAAAATATTAGATTCTCTGTGTGCATGCTTACATGTGCATCTTTTCTGCGACTGCCATATTTCTAGGTGCAAAGGAGTAGTCAGATTCAGCAAAATACAAGGAACAAAACCTGGATGGTCGCTAAAGCCAGCAGCATCTGGAGCTAACAGGTTGAATTACTCCCAGAGTTGCCTAGCCTGGACTGCTTTGCATTAGGCACAGTGTGTAGTGAAAAGCAAAGTGTCAGGGTATTACTACAGGTGGTAATGCCTCCTGCCAGGCTTCAGATGGCTGCTTTCCCTCAGCTGGAGCTACCAACCATGGGGTCTGGCCTCACCGGTGGCCCTTTTTCTTTTAGCCGTCAGAAAGTGCCAAAGAAGAGCTGAGAATACAGAGGATTTTCAACCTGGGATATACGAAGAAGAAGGGGGAAAGTAGAGTTGTTACTCCAAGACCTCAACTGAACAAATGGTTCTGAGTTGGCCCGTTGTACGGATTTTTAGTAGAGCTTGCAATGTCAATGCACTTCCAGGCCCAAAATATCTTTTGTTCCTTCTTCCCTTCTAGAAGTATCTTCTTGCCTGTTTTAAGTTCTTAGCCATTTTATAGACTTCCTTAGAAGATAATGTTTTGTCTACATGCTGTGTGCATTTTTGGATATGTGTGGTTTTGGAAATTACGTTTTCACACCTTGAATCTTTAAAACTGATGTGCTTTTATGTAGCTGCTTTTTAAAGCTTTTTATAGCTATTTTTTTTTAGCTTTTTATAGCTAATTAAACTTAGATGTTATATTCTACCATTGTATTTGGAAATTACAATCCTGCTTACTACCCTTTTAAAATATTAGTTTGAAGAAATTTAGGAAAACTTAAGGAAATTCTTTAATGTACTTCTTAAAAAGCATCTAAAAGTAGCAAAGGGGTTTAAAAGTACAAGTCCTTTGACCTGGAGTAGATTTTCTGCAGCTTTCTCCACTTGGTGTGTGGCTTGGTGGTTTGTTTCTTTCTTTTTTTAATTTTAAGTCTTCTGCTATGTGTTTTTATAATATATATTTTTAAAAATGCTTGAAAATGGCATTAGTTACTTTAATGAGAACTTTTTAATGATTTAGATCTCTGTGATGTTGAAGAAACACTTATGTGGATACCTGTGTTAATTCATTCTGGTTTAAAATATTAAAACTCATTCTGAGTCTTACCTGGCTGTTTGGTAGTTTGCATCTTTTGCAAGTTCTACTCATTTCAAGTTTTAACAGTTTTTTCAATTTAGATTAAATAAGAACAAAGAAAAAAAACCTAGAGAGAGAAAGCATTCCGAGTCTCCTTGCAGTTGCTCAAATAACTACAGTGTATGATGCAGGTATTTAGGCTACCTATGTAATCATTCACATGCAATGTTGCTTTGGCAATGCAGAAACAAATATTAAAAAAGGTTAAAAAAAAAAAAAAAGGAGTTACAGTGGGTAGGGATCTATCCTGTATATGACTGGATCTGTTAAAACTTGTCCCAATTTGTCTGAGCTGGTGGTACATTAAGAGCAAACTTCCCCTAGATGTCAAATGTCAAATTCCACAGGAAAGGTGGTTGCAGTCACTCAATCTAGCCAGAAGTTAATATATTTGGGTAAATAGCACTGATTTCCTTGGGCTTTGAATTGGATTCGTATTATAATTGTTTCTCCAGAAGGAAGGAAGGCATTAAGATTAAATGTTAATGGATAGAGTAAAACACCAGATCTGCTAGTTTTTTCTCCTAATGTGCAGGATTCATAATTCCCTGGTACATATGCAGATATGTTCTTCACATTATTCATCAATTCCATATGAATAAGTTTTAGAACCACTGCCAACCCCAAAACTGTCCTATTAGCTGTGGAATGTGCTCAAATACCATGGTGACAGCCACAGAATAAGAAACCTTGTTAGGTTTCCCACATACTCTCCTCAGAATATTAGAGCACTGTTTTGCACTAGGCCAATTTATTTATCTTTGTGCAAGTGGTTTCGTATCTTAGAGCAAAGGAAAATCTGTCCTACATGTTACTTTTATAGCATAGATTTATTGAATATTCTATGCTTCTTTTGTGCCTTTGAAAGCAAGAACCAAATATAAGGATGTAGTCCATGAGAAAGAACTGTGCACAAGGCCAGATAAATTAGTTTTATTTGCGATATATTGCCCTTAGAACGAGATGCAGATAGCGATTAGTTTACTGCACACAGAAAACTGAATTTCTTCCTGTTTTTTACATTCTGCTTGACTTCTCCTCTCCTTCCTTCACTGGAAACTGCTACCTTTCCATTTGAATTCTATATTGCCCGGCATTTTTTAGCTAGAATAAACCCTTCTGTGATGGCTGCTACACTGTTGGCTTCAGGAGGAACTGGAGACAGTAAAGGTTTTTTCTGGCTGCTACAGAGCTGGTGGTAGGAAATTATTATGTCCTCTGTGGTCTGCAGTAAGAAAGGACATCAACATGCAGAGATGTCCTCCCATCCTCAACCTCATCTTGGTACAACCTCATGACCCAGCACAGCAGGATGCACTGAAACTGAGGTCCTGCCGAAAGTAGTAAGACTAGAAAAGCACTCTGTTATGCCTCTCGCTAAAGAAACTTTTATCCATGTTATTCCCAGTGTTTTCAGTGATGAAACAACTCTGAGTTGTGTTTCTGCCCCATTCCCCATTTTGTACTGTAGGTATGCCAGTTAAATCCCATTATGTCTATGTTAGCAAGCAGTACACTGCAGTAAGAACAGATCTGCAGAACAAAACAGTTGGTGCTGCAGATGCAGCACCCACGCTACATGTATTTGTGGAGGCAAAAGGGTGAGAAGGGTAGCTCAGACCAGCTCTTGCCTGGTCCTGTGGGCTGGCTGCCTCAGTGTGTTTGAACTGCTCTAGAGGTGCTCCCTGGGCATGACTTTTAGCTGGGCAGGGATCTGGAAGAAGCCAGGCTGCCATGATCTCTGAAACAGGTTCATGAGGAAAGCCACAGCACAAGAACTGGGTGTGGACTGGAGATTTACTGCAAAAGCACTCTCCTGCTATGATTCAAATGTTAATATACATACACCTGCTGTCAGCTCCCACTTCAGCACCAATGCAGCATACAGAACATTCAAATCATCAGTTAGTGGTAGCAGATGAGTGCTGTTACAAATGTGAATATCACCTAATTGCTTAGACGGTCAGGAAAACTTAACCCTAATTGCAGCATTGGCCATCTAAATATACAGCCCTGAAATCTTAAGAATCTGGTCTGCAAAAATGCTGGTTCAGCTGCTTAGTTTTGAAACGATGTGATGTGATTTACTGATGCCATCTCTTAGACTGGTTTCAGCATCCTCCGTTAACTCCAGGTCCAAGAGTCATAAGATAAACAGAACATCTCCTACCTCACTTACGAAACAAGTTTCAAAGAATACAGCTCTAAGGATACTTGTAAATGAATATCATTAATTGAAAGATATTAGATGTAATTATAACCATTTTTTCCAATAGCATTGAGTATTCCTCTACCTACCATTGGTCTTTTTTGCTCTTTTGTGCAATGACTGACTTTCAATCTGATAAATAGTTTACTAAAGAGGACTAAAGTAGGCATACAGTTGGTAAAGGGTTGAATAATCTTGTACTTCCCCATCATTAAACAGGAAAGATGAAGCAAACGTTGTTTTTTTGTTCTTTTTAGGAAACAAATCTGATGAAATCATACTTCTTTGAAAAGAATGTACAAGGTTTTGTATCCCTGTATGCAGCTAAATAAACCAGCAGCAGATCTGTTTCTTTGACCACAGATTGCAGCTTACCTGATTGTGCACTTGGTCCACAAGCTCTCTGTAAGCTTGTCTGGAATCTTTCAGAGTGTTCATCTGTTTTGCTTCTGTGGTTTTCTGTCTTCAGTCTGAAATTTGCATAAGTAGAGAATGCCAACATGTATTCACACATTTACATACCTACAAAAGTAGTGCACAATGACATGCAAATTCCTGAGTGGCCCAGCACATGCATTTATATTTGTTACAGGTGACTGAGTTTTGCAAAAGGTTGATTTGTTTCATCTCTTCCTGTTCTTTTAAATAGAGAAAAAAAAAAACCAGTTATGCCCACTTGATTTGATATGTTTTTCACAGTAAACAAAGTGAAATTCAAAATGTGAAGGCATCTCTTCAGGTATCTGAAAGGTAACCACCTTGATTTGAAGGAGGTTTGTAATATGAAACAAATTTAAACAAGTACCCAAACTGTGAAAATATCAAAATAAAGTAGTTTTGGCAGAAAGTGAAAGTTGAACAGCTTTCATTTAGCACAAGAAGTCTCCAAACAATACCTTTAATTTGTTTGCTAGATAGCACGTCTGCTTCCCTCACCAGAGAACACAGATTTTTCTTGAATAACACAACCCCCATTCTTAAAGTATCTTCACACTATGTTTCAACAAATCCAGGGGCTTTTATTTTTGTATCTGTAACTTGGAAAAACAATGTAACAGCTCAGACTGCAAGAAAAACATTAAATGATGCTTGAATTCTGTAAACTTCTGCCCATTACATTGTGACACACTTTGCAAGTGGACTCATTTTCTGTGCCAAAGGAGCATTTTAATTATTTCATTTACTAAAATGCTGTTACATTGCTCAGAAAATTAGCATCCTAACTCCAGGATTGACCTACAAAATGATTAATCTTTTTATGTACATGTTAATAATTTTCAGAATACATCACTTCCACTGTCTTCTCTGCACAGCCACCTTTCCCCTTGTCAGGTTTGTGCCAAAACACAAAACGAATTTTATAAACAGAAATTTCCATTTAAAAATGCAATGTTAGAAATCTTCTGAGAATTCATGTCTCGGGAAAGAAGAGAATTTAAAACAAGGAGCTAAAGTGTGGCAGGCTGAGGACGTACCCTTTAATAAAATGTTTGCAGTTTGTAACTAAAAATGGTTCAATATAAAACAAGCAAATGTTGTGCTGTGGCATAGGTTACACAGTAGAAGGGCCTGTGCATGCTAAGTCAAAAGACCTGAGAAGGATTTGAGGGCAGAGAGGGATGGAAAATATAGTATTTTACAAGACAATGTCCTACTTATAGAAAGATTTGGTAAATTTGTATTTCTCAAACCTTTCTGAGGATTATGCAAACTGGAGGTTAAATCAAATCTAATGTTGTATGGCAAGTGATTCAGAAAAAAAAAATCAGATTCCATACCAGAGTAACCTAAATCCAAATGGAGAGATGAGCAGATGAGCTCCTTTGCTCCTGTCACAACCTGCCAGTCATAAACACCCAGTTGTAACACATCTGTGCCATTTTCAGACTGGAAATTCCAGCTAAAACTATGCCAGCTCAATGCAAGTACTCAAGATATGGGGCTTACACAATTTTGGTACACATCAGTAATGAACCTGGTAGCAGGTCTCAGGCAAATGTCATCTTCTTAAAAAAAATTGTGTCTTCTGCATTATTTATTGCTAAGACAGATAATGACCTTCCAACTCTTACATGCTTGTAGCTGCCCAGTTGGAGCAAAAGGTAGAATTCATTTCTGTCTCAGTCTCATAGCTGCTGGCTCAATGTTTGCTAGCATGACAGATAGTACTGAATTTTGCCATCCCAGGGAGGAGATGGCTGAGAGTGGGTGAAGGGCAGCTGAATCCTGTGAAGTAATTTGTTTATGCTTTTACCACTTACCACCACCTCGCATGACCACCCATCTCTTTGCACAGCAGCAGCCAACCTGGTTTTCCAGGTGCTAGCAAAGGCAGCATTGGCATGCTGCTCCCTAAGGCATGCCAATGCATTTTTTTTCTGGATGGCGACAAATTCTGTTTATATATGTATTTTGCTTCCACTGGAACAAAAGGACTACCTTTAAAAATCCATAGCAGCGAGCTGAGACCCTAACACCCAAAGTCTTTTTATCCACTGGTAGAGAAATACACACAGTACATGGATGCCACCTTCAATAGCATGACTTTGGGTGATGGGTGACTTTTGTCTTTTACCTAAAGAGCTTTAAGTAGTACATATCACTAATACAACTGTATTTACCATTAAGCTTGCTTTATTATTTTCCAGTTCTCCTCTTAGGTTGTGACTCTAAATATCTTTGACCTGATAGAAAAGTAATCTGTTTTGGTATTTAAATTTAGTGACTAATGATGAAAATTAAACCACACAAGTCTTGAAAGTTAAACTCTTATATAACAGTTTTCAGTAAGATATGAAGACTGCATAAAGCTAATTCTGAACGCCTGTGGGTGATGGTATGGACCAACCACACCTTCGCTGTAGTATAGGTGGGGGTCATGCAACAGAAACACCTGGGGCACAGAGATTGTACTGTAAGGGTTGCTGATACAAATTTATTTGTAGTCACAAGAAGTTTTTTGTTTTCCAAGAACAGAAGTGAGGATGAAATCCTGTGAGAACAAACTCCTGCAGACTCCATGCAATGGTGATATCACCCTAAACTGATTCTTCCTCTGTGAATTTTCTCATAGCTCACTTTTCTGAAGAGCTACAGTGATGGGTTAAAGATCTTGCTCACTAGTAGGGCTGTGTATCTCTTTGTGCCTAATATTACAAATCTTAATGGGGTTTGCAGTTCCAGGTTTGACCCTGAAGCTGCGCTGCATGCAGACCAGCTCTGACCAAAGCTGTCCATCAGCCTGTGCCTGGGAAAAGCTTCCATGTGCCTCCTGTCATTTGCAGAGAGAGGCACAGGTCTTGAAGCCAGTCTTTAGGGAAACACCCTTGCTCATCAGGGTTCGCACCCAAAAATTTCCTTGCAGGTTTGGCAGAGACCTGAGGCCAGGAGGCCAGTAGCACTGAGATGGTTCCCTCACATGACAGGGCACAGCCTGGCAGCCAGGGCCTCTCCTGTGTCCCACCAAGAGCTGGGCACTGGGGCAGCCCTGGGCATTGGACACCAGCATCACTGGGGATGGGGGAAAACCAAGGCTGGGCTGGGTCATGGGGCCATGGATGGGTCCATTTCGGTCCCATCCTGTTGGGGGCCATGGCTGAGCAGGGCTGTGGGGAGCTGGAGACCCACCCTGCTGCAGCATCACTGGGACAGGGACTGACATTTGGTCCTTGGTAGGAAATTGTCACAGGAGATGGCAAAGCCAAAATAAGGGCAGAACAGGAGGAGCTTGGCCTCTGCTGATTGTGCTGCTGCTGCAGCAATGGCTGGGCCAGACGAGGAAGAAAAAGACTGCTAGGAGCTGGGGGGACTGTAAAGAGCAGGGACTGTCGGGGAGAAGGGGCAGCAAGGCTGGGTTTGTCTCACACGCCTTGATGTATCTGTCCTCAAACTTGCAATCAAGCTCTCAAGTCAGGCAAATATTCTTACACAGAGAGATTTCAAGTCAAAAAACATTGCCTAGAGGAATGCTTTCAAAACGTCATGGGATTTAACTTCCATAATTATAAGGGGGGCGCTTTTGAAAATGTAACTTTAAAGATCTTTTTGTATATAATCCAGTCCAAACAAAATTTTTAGGGTAAGTACGCGTTTTTCCATTGGCTTCAAAGGGCTGTGAATCACACTAATTTTTGTTAAGACATCGATAAAGCAAGATCCTGATAATGGTTACATGTTTTCAGTTTGTCTTTCAGAGGTGATTTCCCCCTTCTTCAAGTAATTTGCCTGTGGCTGTGTTAGGTTTGCAGTGACTTAAGAAATCACTAATCATCAAAATCAACAGAAAATGAAGCTTTATTCTGTGTTATAGTTGCTCATTTAAAAACTCTTAAAGATAAAAAGCTACTGAGCTAGATATTCTTTTCATTAAATATTTCACGGCAACAACAGTGGCTGAAGATTATGGTAAATTAGCATTTGATCTTTTAAAAAGAGTTGTTAGATAAATCCTGCTAAAATTACAAGGAATTCTTTCTCTTTCTTCATCCCAGGTGGCTTGATCAAGGTAACCTACAGGGCACTTTATTCTGCACAAAGTCACGTTCAAAACACAGCTATTTTTGGACTGTATTTGCCTGAAAGAGCAATATGACAATCTACCCACTGAGTTGAAAGAGTGAAGTAGTACGATGTTGGTTTTGCTTTTACTAGAGAGGTTTACAAGACCCAGTTGAGAAGATGTGGAAGATTAATCTTGGTGGCTGATGAGAGACACCCTCAGGCAAATTTAAATTTAGTGTGTAGCATGTGCTGTGCAGAGTCCGAGGAGGCATCATTCAGATTTCTTTGCTTCCTGAGCTGTAGACCAGCCCCAGCACTCACAGAGGTTAAAGCAAGGGCTTTATCCAGTGTGTATAATGGAGAGTGCAGAGATTCCCAAGCTATTTCCAGATGGCTGCATCTATGCAATACAATGCACCATTGGATAGAGAGACAGTTTGGAGTTTAAAGTGGCTTTGCTATGTCTGCCTGTGCTTGAATTCATACACCTCACCTTCCACCTAGTCTTTGCTAGCTCAGATGCTCTGCCCCATGCACAGACTAGCTATTCCTTTTGCAAAATACAGAAAGGTAGGGGGATAACTGCAGGTTTTTCTGCTTTTGTTCTGATTTGACTTGGTACAGCATAGCCTCTTTTCCTCACATGACGCAATATTCTGCTGCTAGGAGCTGTGTCACTCCCTGGGCAGATATGAGAGCAATGAGAACCTTGTTGCTATAGCTCATGCAACAGTGTGGGCTTTCATCTATTCCAGCAGCACCTTGTTCTGCCTCAATATCCGTATCAATGTTCTATAGGATGACACATACTGTATATTATGTGGCACATGCTTTTTTGCATAAATGGGGTATATACACCTTTCTATGGATTTTGGCACATATATTTGTTGGTGTGTGCAAACTATGTCACTGTCATCTGCTTGCAGTCGTCTGAATACATAAGCTGTGTATATTGTTCTCGTGAATGCATTGTTTGGATTGCTGATCACCACTGTCAAATGTATTAGTAAAAGTGGGTTTATTATGATGCTGTAAAAGTATGGCTTAGCAAAGTTCACTCTATTACTATACAGAACAATCACCTGAACAATGATTTCAGACTACCAAGGAAAAAGTCAAAGTTACCATACTTACAAGGTTACGTGCAATACTAGTCGCTTAGCAAAGATCTGCTGTGGGCAAAATGTCTCTCGACCCAGAGAAGCAACCTTGAGAGGTGTCCCAGCTCAAAGGAAGATCATCGCCACGCAGCCATGCTGCCTGGCAGGGAGACCTCAAAGAAAGCTCACATAGGCTGTCATATTTATGGGATAAGGTGTTTGGTTTATAGTCAAATTGCATACAACAGGAAAGGTGTGCATGAGACTCCTTGTACCCATGGCTTTCTTTATTCCTTGATAAATGCATCTTGGAAAAGCCACATGCTTTTCATGCATTGATCGCATGATCGGTGTTCCAAGGTCATATGCATCAATGCTCCCTAGTCCTTTGTAGGATTTCTAGAGGAGTTCCTGGCCCAGCTGTGGCTCTGGCCTTTACCTCCTTTGGACCCTGTAACAAACTACTGCTAGTTTGGTTAAGGGGTTGAGTGCATCCATCACAATTTTTAACATGAATCTAAAAACTGAATGCAGAAACAGCTAAACATGTCAACAGTTTCACCTTGATGAGAATCGCCCTTTCCTGAAAGCTTCAGAGACGGGTCCTGTGCATGACTTTTCACTGAGACAAACATGCAGCATACATTTAGACTTTGATAGATGCTTTGCTCAAAAGGTGAAGAAACAAAAAAGCAAGAGATCAAAGAAGCACACCAAATCTTATAAGTTTTAATTAACCAAAAGCAGCTGCATCCTGTCTTTTCAGAGAAGTCCCATCATTTGTGCTATGTAACATTAATGCTCACTGAATTGTAAAGCTCAAGGGAACTCCAGGCACAATTTGGAAGAGACAAACATTTGTTCTTCAGAAACAGATTCATTATCGTTTGAAGTACTGGTTTAATCTAACCAGAGATCTTATGGGAATATCTTTGAAGAGTTCTGTCTCTGAAAATCAATTTAATTTGTAAGAAAAGGAAATAAAATGACCAAAAAGACCAGATTAGTATTGCAAAGAGAACATCGATGATGTTTCTTCAAGGAGACAACAACATTTTACCCTTCAGAAAATCATCGGGGAAAAAAAACACTCTAAAAAGAATTTTTTAAAAATTTATTATTTTCTACTTCAAGGAGTGCTGAAAAACATGACAATGGAGATTATTTTGGCCACAATCTCCCAAAGGGGGCTTTGAACTTTTGTCTTCTCAACAAAACAATGTCAAAGTGACTTAGAGCAGTGCTAATAACAGTAAGATATTTCTCTAGAGATTCTGGCAGCAGAAGCAGCACAACTTCTGTGTAGCTCTAGTAAGTCAAGCATGGCTTTGAAGCACATGCTCACACCCAGGCTATGTTTGCACTTACAAGAGCTTTTTGATGGAGCCCATGGCACTAGATGTGTCGTAAAGAGTTTTTTGTTTACACAAGACTGATCATATACTGCTGATTGAACCAAATGTTTATCAGACTGCTTGAGTCTGATTGATTTCTGAGTTGTACTTGATAGCAAAAATAAAACTGATAAAGATGGTACCCTAATATGAAAAGCTTGTACCATTGAAAAGCCTCACCAGGGCTGAAACTTTCTAGAAATATGAAGTAGAGTCAGCTCACTATCTTCAGTCAGCGAGCACTAGCAAAAAACACATAATCAAGGGTAGCTTTAACACCAAATATAGCTGTTCCTGTAGTACTTGCATTTTCTTTATTGTTCTTGTATTCATTTAATCACTTTCAGTTTATTCAAAGGAAATTGTAAGAGATTTATGTTTGTTAGCACCTGCCTACACACCATCAACACTTCAGGAGAGCAATGTGGCCAGGCAGAAGCACAGCATAACAAACACATCTTGCTGGCTGAGTGAATCACTCATTACTTGCATTTCAAATGTTGTATGATGTTGGTATTGATTGTTAATTCTTGTTAATACTTTTGGCTGAGAAAAGGAAGATGTGTAGTACCTCAAAGAGGATACAGGCTGAGCTATCTGGAGCAGTTCAGCGTTACTCAGAAGTTTGTATTAAATACATGCTGACTGGTTAGCACTCAGGCAAATCCCTGTTAGACTTCTCAGTTGAAAGTGATTATTGGAGAGGATCAAACAAATTCAGATCCTATGACCAGGATTAATTATCTTAATTAAATTAATTAATTGTCTGTGCTATTCCTCAAAGCTGTTAGCTTGTGCCTGAAGGTATTTCTCATGCCAGAGTACGATAGCTCTGAAGATTTTCCATTTCTTCCTAAAATTGCTCTCATGATCCCTCTAAACAAGAAAAGACATTTCTTCTAATCTAATGAAAATTTTAGCGTGGCTGGTGAACAAATCCTTGACCTGATATTATCCCTTTATCAATGTCAATTTAACAAAGCTGTGAGCAAGCCCACAGCTAAGTGACCAGCTAATTGCAGTCAAAAGGCAGAATTGGCTGAAGGCAAAAATCCACCTATTGTGTAGAGCAGAAAAAGCTGCTGAAACTGAGTGTCAAAGAGTACCATCAACTACTATCTTGAACACAAAGATGGACTATGAACATGGAGATTTTTTAATGTTATGAAAAGAGAAGTGCTTGATAAAGGGGTTGGATTTTGGAGGGGTTTTAAATCATTAACAATTTCTCTATGAGAATTACAAGAAAACATAAGGAGGTCAAGTGTTTTCTGCAAAAATCTTCATTTGGATTTTTAACTAGGAGAAATAGTTTTGTTTTACAAGGGAAGACTGTTGAATGAGCACAGATGATTTTCTCAACCCTTAAAAAGAAAACTAGGCTTACTTAGCTTGTCCTTGCGAACGCAGGTGTGCTGCATCCCAGGTTATCTTCCAGAATGCTCTCAACAACATTGGCAGTTCTCATACCCAAATCTGAACTGTGAAGACTAGATTTTCACAGTTTGTCTGCTGTGAAAGAAAATCAGTCTCTAAAACAGTTTACACCTTAAGCCAACTATTTCCATTTCCCAGTATTCAGGCTTCTCTCTAATCGTTGTTTTTGTGATATTTCTGAATGTTCAGCTTTTCTTATTATAATAATGGAATTAAGGACCAGACAGGAACAAATCCCATGTATGCTAAAAATTTTGCAAATACAAAGCAGCTAGAAATTCTTATTCTTCCAAAGAATGAAGACTTGAAATAGGAGGGATAAGAAAGCATACATAAGGTGTAGGTAAAGCAATCAGTGGGACAGCAGCAGTAACAAGCTTGTTTTTCTGATGACAACCTATCTTTTCCCTTGAAAAAGGATGATTTCACTAGCCTTTCAGAGATTTTTATTTCCTAATTCTTAGAGTAAAACTGGGGATTTTCCATCAGAAAGAGTGGCAGGTGCAGTAATACCGGGATGAGGGGATTACACCAGAAGGAGCCAGAGAGCGAGGCAATAAATGCCCAATCAGCAAATGGTAGAGAGCATCAGCTGGGTGCTTTCTCACTAGTTGTTTGGGGGTTGTTTCTGCTGCTGTTGCTCCTATCCTTTCTCCTGTAGGAAATTTTCCCTGGCTTGGTCCCTGTTAAATTTCTTCCTCAGCCTAGGAATGGCAGTACTGGAGGAGCTCAACTATTCTTAGAGGTAAGTGAAGACCTAAGTTGAGTCTGGTAGTTTCCATAGAGTGATGGTGGTGATCAGATACACCATAGAGCCTGAAAACAAAATAAGGAGGCCCTTATGTGAACGTGGCTGCAGTTTGGGATCCCAGGACCTGGGCCTGCCAGTGCTCATTCATAAAGGAGAGTTTAAAAGTAGATGTAATCTTGTTAAGGTAGGGCATGATATGCCTGTGGGATCATACCCAGATAATTCTGAAAGCATTACAGCAGAAGATATGATGTTTGTTAGTTGCCTGAAACTAGACTGGGAGAACAGAAAAGCTGGATTTTGTCTGGAGGCTGAGTATAGGGAAGGATTTTCAGATGAGCCAAAGAGAATTTTATATCTCTGTGAGTAAAGGTATTACAATTAAATCAGCTTTAAGATATTCATACTGTGTGATATAGTGGTGCTGGAAAAGTGTTAATTGCTGATAGTTGTCCAGAGTGTGTTAGTTAATTAAAATTACAGTAAATTAAGGTGATTCTTGAATCTAGTATTTATTTTCATTAGAAACAAAAGGCTGTTGAAGTAATTTTGAAAGCAGCTATCATGATGCGTTTTAATATTGCTTATGTAAGACCAAAAAGCTTGTGAAAACTCTGGATGCTTAATTCTGATAGGGCAGGAGTCTGGTAATCATGTGTTTTTGAAGTATATGGTATTTTTTTCAATAAAATACATGGTGATATAGGGCTTCTGCTACTGCTTTTGTCAGTCACTGCAATTAATATAATTGTCTCCAAGTAATCTTTATACCTCTGGAAAGAGAGACTGCTATAGCACAGTGGGTTTCTCCCTAGCAGAAAGGAATTAAATTTCTTTAACATCTCCTTATGCCTTATGGAAAGGAAGCAAGGAAAGGAAAAATGAAAATACTTTTATTCTAAAATCCCAGGGTAACTGTATATCCTTGATCTCAGATAAGTTTCTCCCCTTCATAGTTTCTGGCTTTAAATTTTTTGTAACAGACTCTGCATAGTTCTTGGTTTATGTTGTTGTACTATTTTAAAGGCAAGAGTAAAAATCGATGTACTACCAAGAGGTGCCTCAAACGTACCCCAAAATATGTGAGTTGGATTTCCTGGCTTGGAGGAGAAAGAGTGGACACTGCTAAATGGTTCTTGGATTATACACATGAAGTAATAGTTCCTGTAGTGTGAGGGTTTGTGGGTTGTTGTTTTTTTGGGGGGATGGGTGTTTGTTTGCTTGTTCTTTATTGTTTGTTTGGGGTTTTTTTTGTGATAGTGGTCATGTTTTTTCTTATTTATTTAGATTATTATTCTATTGGTTGCCTAGAACCTGAAGGCTTTTTCTGCAATGATGCCAAATTACAGAAACATCCCTATCAAGACGTGTCTTTCCAGGCTGTAATTAATCTGGTCTAGGTGCCTCACTGCATAATTACTCATCTCTTCTGGCATTTCATGAAGCTATTTAATGTCTTATTCCTTCAAACAGCAAAAGTTCCATAGTTGGCAGGTATCATTTTTAGATTCTTTCATAGTGCGGAGATAACATTCACTTTGGGGCATGGTAATACCACCCTGCTCACTCATTAGCTTCCCACTTATGTTCTCACACACTCCTTCAAAGTCTTCATCTGGTTGTTTGTGCTGAAGAAATTAATATACCAAAAGAATAGACGATAATACTTATTTCAGCTATTTCTACAAAGCTTTCAGACCATAGTTGTGTTTTTCCACCATGACCTCAGTTGTCAGCTATTTCTTTAGCACTAGCATCCTAAGGTTATAATCCTACACCCTTGCACCTGTGTGTTGAGTGGGATGGCACTTTTTTGGGAGAACATGGAATAAGTGTTGGGCAGGACCTACAGAGGTATAGAGAGGTGACCCTTGCCTTCTTATGAGCTCCTCTTGGAAAGGTGAAAGCTTTGAATGCAGCAGAAGGCACAAGCTTGCAGGATCTCCTTCATTGCACCACATGTACTGTCGTTAATACCTGGCCTAATAAGCAGGACAGAAACACATTGGTTTCTGACCTTCTATCTCTCGTTAGAAGTGGCCCTGGGGACGCATTTATGTACAAGCAGTTGCTATTCCTATGTGGCACTTTCTCATTGATGTAAAAATGGTGGCCTCTCTGCATTAGTCACAGATTTTCCTGTTTGACTGGACACAGAAGTTATTATTTATAACTTGTTTCCAAGTGACAAATAATCCAAGTGTTATTCTTTGTGCCATTTAGGAAGTTTAAAAGTAGTTACCAACATTACTTCATTGGCTTGGAACCATGTAAGAGAAATGATCAGTGTGTACTCTGCTGGGGCTGTGAAAATAATTTTCTGCTTCATCTGAACAACTAGGAGGAAGACAAAGAAGGGAGGGAATTGTTGTCCTTGGCTTCTTTTTTCCCTTTAAACAGAGACTGCAGTGTGTGTGTGCTCACCATTCAATGATAGTAATTATGTAATTTGTTAAAAACAAAAAAAAAAGGTGAAAGCACAGTCTCTTCCCATCCAGTCTATTGTATACCGCAGTGAAGTAGCTGCAGATTCACCTAGAAGCAGATGAAAAAGCAAACTGGGGCTGAGAATGTGATGTGCAATTTAGTAGTGGGAGCACTCACCTGGGAGAAGGTCTCAGCTCCTGCTATGCAGTCTGTGCAAAGGCAGGGAAGATTTGGACCTTCTTTGAATCTTGCTATATTGTGACTGTAGCCCTTCATCAATATGTGGGCACATACTCCTATTGAGGAGGACTTGATACAGACTGGTGAAAGAAAAACTCAGCTGCAAGGTAGGGTAAGGAGCCAAGGCAAAAGCTGGACAGATCTGAGCAGGGGGAAGACTGGAAATAGAATCAGAGAAAATTGTAGGTTGGAAGGGACCTCTGGAGATCACGTTTTCTAGCTTTGTTCTCTGAGCAGTGCTTGCTTCAATGTTAGATATAGTTGCTTGGCTTGAGTGCCCTGTCTTGTATAATCAGGCTCCCTCTAATCTGCTCTCATTTACAAAACAAAAAGTGTTGAAAAATGCATATTCTGCATTCACATTACATTGGTTTCGTTCAATAAAACATTATATGCTAGTGATAAACGTGGCACTGAGGGAAGGTGCTGCAAGCTATGCCAAGGAGTAATAAAAAATTATGAAACTAATCTAGAAACTGAAGAAACAAATTATGCGTAGTGAAGCTACAGAGGGAGTACAACTAAAAGAAAGCATTGAATAGAGTAGAAAAGCTAGTCTGCTTAATAATTTTGCAAAGTGACGTAGCAACTGCTAACGTGGAACGGGAGGCACATAAAAGCTTTGCATGTCTTTTTTTTTGAGTGAAGATTGGGAGATATAGTGTTAGAAAGGGAAGGATTAGGATAGCCACAGATTGTTCCTGAAGTGGTTAGTGTGAAGATAAACGCTGTAATAAATTTGACAGTTCAGAGCATAAGAACTGGAAAATTTTAGCATGCAAACTTGAAGAAGCATTTTAAGGCAGTTTAAAATAATGGTATTTCACTGGAAGCATAAATAAGTGTTCAGTTTGAAGTTTATGAAGATTGAAGGAAACAGTATTTAAAATTGTCAGTCAGAAGAAACCTCAGAGTGTTACAGTGTATAGTCTGCTATTTAGCTTTGAGAAAAAAAAAATATACCTTCACAAATGGGTTTTGGTGCCTTTCAGAATGGTACATGGACAAAGAGTCTTTTCTTGCTTGCTCTCATCATCTTCCAGGAAGGGAAGATTAAATTATTGCAGCCTGAGAAGGCTTGGTTTGATTTCCTTTTGCAAGTGGCAAGATGCTCTAGTCAAAGCAGTAGCTGGGCAAGAAACACAGCGGAGACTACCCCTCTGTTTCATGGAGCGGCTTTCTGAGAAAGCTGCACATGATTGGACTTTGCTGAATGATAGATCTGGATACAAAATTCAGATCTTAAACTAGGCAGGATGGTGAGAAAAATGCTTGGCGAGGTAAGGTGAAGCCACAATCTGGTGTTAACTCGGAGAATCACTGGGATAGCAGTGCAGCTCGTGCTGCATTTCATTACTGCATTTGGATTTCTGTACACCCTTGCTTTTTACATAGCAAGGGTAATATTGAGATGCCACAAGGGAAAGATGTGTCCAAAGAACAATGTAGCTGTTCAGGAAAGGTCTGGCTATGCCCATGTGCCTCTGCTCACACAGGGCTCAGAGGCAGAAACACAAGAATTGCAGGGGCCAGGAGAGGAGTCATACACTGTTCGTGAAGGGAGAGTGCAAGGTGTGTTGAAATGGAAAGAAAAGTGGACTAAGTAAGAGGAAGCCAGGCTGACTGCAGCTCTGGATTCTGTCGGTCTCAGATATGAATGTGTTTCCTATGTTTTGGGATAGACCTTCTGTAAATTTCATGAGTTACAGCTCATTTTCATCATGTAGTGGTTTACTACACTGGGTGTGTGTCTCTGTTTCTCTTCAGATTTCAAACCATGAATCATATTTAATATTGAAATATTTTTGGACCTTGCTTTTCTGTCATTTCAATATTCTCCTGTTAGAAGAGGGTATATTTTCTTTCTTTGTCTTTAGTTCTTGTTTTAAACACCTAGTGCTCATGTTTCTTAAATTCATCTTCAGATACATATTTGTCATGTTCCAGCTAGAAAAATAAGGAAGAAAAAGTAATTAAAAAGCTGAAACTAGACTGGAAATGTTTGTACAATTCTCTCTGCAGGTGTTCTTGCATAGTGGTACATAATACTTTAATGAACAAGACTCAGCTTTACAAACAGATGTGGACATAAATGTGCCTATTTTACAGATATTAAAGACTAGATGTACAGGGGTCGAGTTGTTGACATGAAGTTGTTCCCAAAAATATATTGACCTGAACAACTCAGTACTGTGAAGCTGGAATAACAACACTAAGGAAGAAAATTAATGAGCAGTAATGTAGTCAGATGAGGAAGGATTTAGAACATGCTAGTACCTGGCTTGATTACAGATGGGAAGAGGGCTGTTCAATTTGTAGATAAATTTAGAATAATGAGTCTTAGACTGTAGACTACTATGAAAGAAAAGCTGCTAATTGGGAAGTTGCTGCTGCATGCTGAATAGAAGGATGACTGGCGAGCTAATTTAGAAATATCCCCAATAGATTTCTGCTTAGGGCTCAATGACAGAAAAGAAGGGACATGAGAAGGAGACTGGCACTGAGGGTGAGCCAGGAGCTTCTTTTTCAGATGCTGTGCAGAGGATTAGCCTGAATTGTGCTGAGACCACCTCCTTGTCCTGGCCTGAAAAACTCCCCTGGTCCCAGTGGACAACCATCATCCATTTGCAGGGGAATTTATAGTCCTGTAGTTTGTGCTGAAGGATTAATGGTGAACCACAGGCTGCAGGCTCTGTGAATTCGAGCGTCTGAAAGAAAAGCTGCAAAACCAAAGACACCACTGCTCAGTGAATGCCTCTGATACCTCAAGAAGACAAAATGCAAGTGTTAAATGTCAGGAGTGGAAATGAAGGCTTAATAGTGAGAAATGCTATGCTTCTGGCTGATAAGATTCAGAACATCTCTATATGCAAACAAATACCATCAGTTCCATTTGGTGAGATTGCATTGGCAGGGAGGGATCTGGCAGTACTATGATGTGGTATTTCAGCTACTTGATCAATGCCAAGGAGTGGGAGTTTGTGTGAGTTTACCAGCCTGGCCATAAATCAGTCTGCCAGCTACTGTCTCCCCTTGTCACTAGAACAGGACCATGTCCAGGGGGGTGGGATGGTGGGACTGAGGCTCACTGTGCACTCACTGATCTCTCAAGGCAGAATAACTCCCGAACGGGATGAGTCAAGGTTACCTCCTCTGCCTACCTGACCCGAGACTTGGAGGGACATGCATTTGCCTCATGGTACTCTTCAGAGTTTCAGGGGGAAGCCATGGTGCTTACTTTTGAAGGCTGACCAGCAGTAGAAAGAGTGGCACAAAGTCTCCGCAGTCTCAATTCCCTTTCCTCCCACATTTACTGAAAAAGAGAAATATTTAATAGGACTCACACTCCTGCCATTTCATGGCATGAACTGAGAATTGTGTATGTTGTCTATAACTGGAATTAGGAGAAGGTCTGATTGTAAGCTTGTCTTCCCCTTCATGATGACTGTCCACTTGAAAGCAATCTGGGCTCTATTTAGTAGGAGTTGTCTTGCTTATTATTGAGAAGTGCTTACTGTGTGACTTTTAACCATCAGCTTTCTCACCGTCTGTCCTTCCTACTCGTTTCATTACTCTTTGTTTAGAAAGGGATTCGGTGCTCCCTGTTGACACATGATTTAGCAGCCCTGTGGTGGGGGAATGGACATCCAATCAGCACCATGGTTGCGAGCAATGCTGCATGAGTAGAGCTGTGGTGTTCAACAGCTTGAAAGGAGAAATTTCGGACATCTGAATCTGCAACTTCAACAAATGAAACTTCCTTGTTGCGTCCCCTGCTGTGTGCAATAGCCATGTGCCAAAAAAGCAGTGCTCTTGTGAGCACATCTCAAAGGGCGGGAAAGGCAATTTGTCAGTTCTTCTCAAACCTGAGCCCATGTAATTGATTCATGAGTACTTTGCATAAGACCAAAACCAGGCTAATGTAGAGGATGAAGAACAAAACAAGATGAAGAAGAAGTTTCATCTACAAGGAGGGACCTAGCTTGTAACTGACCCAGCAAAATGTAGAGCACCACAATAGAATCATAGAGTAGTTTCAGCTGGAAGAGACCTAGAAGATTGTTGAGTCCAGCCTTTGTCCCAACCCTATCAACCCACTAAACTTCGTCCCCCAATGCAACATCCAGTCGTCTCTTAAACACTTCCAGGCACAGTGACTCAACCACCTCCCTGGGCAGCCTGTTCCAACGGCTGACAACATTTTCAGTATAGAAATTCTTCCTAATATCTAACCTGAACCTCCCCGGCACAATTTAAGTCCATTTCCCCTCCTCCTATCACTCTCCACTAGAGAGAACAGACCAACTCCTGGCTCTCTACAACCTTTCTTCAGGTAGTCGTAGAGAGTGATGAGGTCTCCCCTCAATCTCCTCTTCTCCAGGCTAAAACATCCCCAGATCCCTCAGCATTTCCTCATCCTTCACCCTAATTTACTTGTGGAGCAGATGGGTGCAGTCCTGTCGTGGGTTAGGGCTGGGCCGGCCTC
>NW_009695370.1:4246-7391 GCF_000703405.1 Apaloderma vittatum | reverse complement strand
CAGGCTCTGAGCTGAAGGATAACAGGTAATGTGCATTATTTCATGATTGCTGTTGAGGTGCCAACAGCTTTGCCTCTCCCTTTTCCCAGCATCACAGCAGCCTCGAGTGTCAGTCTGAAATGGAAAGCTCTGAGTCACCACAGGGCTAACCAGGGCAGGTCTGGCCAGCTCACGCTGAGGATGCTCTGGGTGGTTATCTCCTCCTTCTGAACATCCCATTGTAATGGTCCTTCATGGGAGAACCCTGGGAACCTGACTTTTAGGTTCCTCCATGCCAAGGAGCGACCGTCATTAGCCCACAACCTTCCACCTGTGGGGCTTGCAAATGAAGAGGCAGAGGTCCTGCCTGGCACAGAGGAGGTAGGTAAGCAAAACTCTAAAGTGAGAGATAACCCAAAACTCAGCCTATGTAGGGTCCGGGGACATTTTCACCCCACTGCTGACAGCGTTTGGAACAAAAGTGAAGGTCGTCTTCTCCCAGCCATGGCCACCATCCTTGGGGCTCAGCGGGGCTGCAAGCTTCCGCTTTGTGATGCTGAGAGGCATCAGGCTCCTTCTTTCACGAGGTGGCAATGGTGAGTTACTTTGGTCTTTCACTCAGCAGAATAATCAGAGGCTCATGAAGCAGCAAGGTCACCCCTGGCTTCTCCACACCGAGAGTGCGGATAAGATTCAGAGGTGATGCCGAGCAGGGTCAGTGACAGTGAGCCAGCGTGTCCCCAGAGGTGGTGGATTCCAGGAGGAAGGGGAGGTATCTCCGCCAGCAGCGTGACCCCACTTTGTGCCATGACTCTGGGTACAATGGGAGCGCTGGACTGTGCCGGCCTCAGAGGAAACGCTGGCGTGCTCGCCTTCAGACCCACTCAGGTCGCTGAGGTCTGTGCCCCAACGCCAGACCCAGGGGTGGGCTCATTTCACGACATCGTTTTGGGATAGGATCAAAGGGGAAACTTCCGCAGAGGAGACCTCACTTGAAACTGGGATCATGATCCGGAGAAGCCCCGTCCCCAAGAGGACAGGCGGGGTCGGGGGGTGTGCGGTGCTGGGGCGGCGAACCCTGCTCACTCTTGGGCGTGAGCAGCGGTGCTCCCAAGGCAGGGAGAATCTTACTGATGAAGTTCTTTATGTGGCTTTTATGACTTCTTGGATAAATTAGCTATGATTGTTACAGAAAAAAACCCTACTTTTACTGCAGAATACTGTTCACACAGTGAGGAATTGTTTGTCCTGCTGTACCTCTCCCAATTCATTCTGCAAGGCTGGCAAACCCCTGCCGAGGGATGAGCTTACATCTTCCCTCAGACTAGCTGATAGGGTCAATTTTTTGCTCCTTTGTGCAAAGGGTAATAAATTCAGACATCCATGTAAATTCATGGCGAAGGATGCACAGATTGAAAATTGCTGGCCCTCGCGCCAGAGAGACGCACCGGGTTAATTCTATCTGTCATAGCTCACAGCTAGGGCTTTTCTGCTTTTCTATTCATAGAATCACAACATGAATTCCCAGGAAGGCATCGAATTGGTCCCTCCATGGTCCCCCCAGGACTCCCGTGGTCTCAGGCAGGTTTGGTCCAGAACCAGGCGAGTGTGGGGCTGCTTTGGGACCGAATGATGGTGTTGTCTGCCTGGGCACCCACACCACGGCTCCTCCTGGCTGCAGCAGGACTGCCCAGTGCTGAGATCTGTGGAAAAACAGGTCAGCGCAGCCCTACTGGTGTTCTACAGGGGCGTGTAGGATTTGCGGCGTGTTGGAGGGAGCAGCTCCCAGGACCTACAGGTCTCTCAGTAACTACAGGCTGGAGTTTTGCTGATTTACTTCCTTGCCTGTTGTTTCCCATGACATGAAGGCAGGTCTCTAGTTTTGTGTTCTGTGTTTTGGCAGACCTTTTGCAGTTTCCCCAACTCTAAGTCCCTTCAAGCCTAAAGGAGCTGGCAGACATCAGAAACTTGAAGCGGATTGCAAAGTGCGAGACAGCTTTGGAAAATGACTGAGGAAACAAAGCAGAGGGGCTGCGCCAGCACTCGCAGACCTGTGCTGAAAGCACTTCCCAGTTGCCCAGGACACTAACACCCAGCCACGCTCTGCCCAAAGGGACAGCTGGCGTGGTCACTTTTTCACCACTGCTCAGCTGTGGGTTCTGCATTTCCATGTATTTCTAGGATTTTTCCTCATGGCAATGGGCCTCCCTTCTTCCCTGCCTGCTTTTGGGAGGGCAAAGGGGCTGGCAGTGTGCAGCACCCTTGGTTTTGTCCCCGAACTGTTATTGAAGGTTCAAGCACCTGCAGTGCCAACAGGCAGGAACGATGCCTGAAACATGGCCTTTATTAAGATGCTAAAGTTTTACAAACAGCACAAGGGAAAAAAAGGTAGGGAGAGGGTGCAGCTCTTTCCTGTCTGTTACTGCACTTAATTACTGTTTGAGAAGTGATTAACAGATGAAAAGCACAAATGTGTAACAATCCCAGTAAACAGGTCGGTCGGGAAGAGGCTTGCCCTGTTCTGATGCTTTGCTGGATGTTTTCTGCTCGCGCCTTAGAGGACCAGTCCCTGCACTGGGCTGGGCAGCAGAGCACAACCTGCTCTACTGGGTCAAGCACAGGGTGACTGCAGCCGGCCCTCTGTGTGGGGACAGCACTAAAACCCACACGACATTTTGTTCCCCGCTGCCCAGGATGTCCGAACGCAGCAGAGCCACTGTATTTTTGTTCATGTGCTACCCTGAAATGGAGCTGTAGGGACAAGCAGTCCCAAAACACCTGAGCATTCCTGGTGATCTGCAAGAGCAGGATGAATCCTGTGGGAGAGACCTGAAGTCCCTTGTTAACCTTGGGCAATACACGTGTCATTGCCAAAAAGACCAAAGGTGACCCTGTCAAACCAAACTGCTATTCAGTGCCTGAGGATCTCTTGGTCCTTTGCCTGTTAATTATTTCTTCTCCCACAAAGTGCAGAACCCTTCCTTGCAGATATCCGTAATATTTATTAGCATTTAATATAATCAGTAACACCTTACTTGAGCCCCTGGGACCATTTTTCCTGGCCAGTGCCACCCCAGAAGCCGTACATCAGCAGAGCAGTGGTGGTGTCACGACGGATGAAGCCAACAGATCACCCAAACGCTGGCAGCGCTGTCCCGCGCGGGCC
>NW_009695370.1:0-4163 GCF_000703405.1 Apaloderma vittatum | reverse complement strand
TTATGGGCGGGCAGTGAGATACTGGTGGGGGAGAAGGGTCTGAGCAAAAGCAGCTTCCACATCTGGGTAACTAGGTTGAGTTCAGAGAAGTAGATAATGGCCAATTTGGGCAATCACTGGGCAGCCGTGATGTGGAAGGAGCTTGAGATCTTTCTCCAGTTCCCAGGCATGGGTGCAAATGTCATAGCCAAGCTCCTTCCTCGCTCTCCCAGCAGAAGGGCCAACGATTCAGGGCACGAAATAAGAGAATTCTACTTCATCCCGTAATTATTCTGTATTGCTCTGACATCAACTGGAGGAGTCGCAGCTCCCCAGCTGAGCTGTCAGACCAGCACATTTCACAGGTGCACAGCAGGCGGTGCCCAAACCATCCTTTTTCAGTCTTGAACCAGAGCAATGGCACAGGATACTTACTAAAAACGAGAGGATGTGTTCTGCTTAGCTTCGGTGTGTTTCCGACAGATTTCCTTCTAGTTGCAGTGACAAAGATAAGGAAAAGTGTGGATTTTTTTTCTCAGCTGATACTATTGTCTTTGGAAAGAAATCTGGAGGGGTGGGCAGCCAAGGGCTCTGCCTCCTCCCCTCCTCCCCAGCCTGCTGCACTGGCGTTTGGGTTCTCCTTCTGCCTTTGCAAAGACATTTCTCTCCTGGGAATGTGCAGAATGTACAGAAATCAGATCCAGCAGCCACAGTGTGGAACTGGTGGATGCAGGTTGAGTGAGGACCTGCTGAAAGAAGACCATGATACCATATCTGAGCACTGGCTTTGGTTTCCGAAAGGAGTCGCACTGAAACCTGTTGGAGTCTTTAAAGTATCCTCTTCATACCCGAGGGACCAGATGTAGAAGTGGAGGAATGTGGTCAAGGTCATGCGTGATTCATCCACCACTCTGGGTTTTAATGCAATATGCAGAGGATTATACTAAATTATGATGATTTTCTTCTTGTTCTTGAAGTCTGTGAGCATCTGAGTAAAGACAGATGGAGTTCGAGCAACAGTGGGTGTGCCACACTTGGGGAGTGTGTTGGCTTATGGCAATAAACACAATGGTTTGTGGATATAAAGACTAAGACAGAAATTTGGTGAATGTGATGTGTTGCCATCCCTAATGGGCTTACTGACTGTGTACAGATGTTGGCATGCTGGTTCCAAAATCTGCTTTTTGCCTTTACTCAGCAATGCAAAATGCAGACGTTTGCATGATATTCCTCTTGTCTAATTAGACGCTTCTGTTTCCCACCCTCTAGGCTCCAGGTTCTGTTCACTGTGCTCAGAATGCAGTAATTTATCAATGGTAATAAGCTGGTGCGATGCGGTGGCGAGACATGGTTTGGTGTGTCTGTGGTGTGTGCCCATGGAGTGCAGGGGAGGCAGATAGAAGAGAGCAGGAGCACCTAAGAACCAGAGTTTTGGCTTGGGTTTTGTAAGCGTGGTAGTGACGTCTTAATTAAAACTTAGCTTTCACAAGTGTCTGCCCACAGCAGCTGTGCTACCTCAGAAGCTGGGCTGATGACACCGAGCTGTGGAACTGTGACTTAGAGCAATGTGGACATTCCAGCAAAACTTGTCACGGCGGCCCTTTGGCTCTGTGGGCGGTCACCTGGGCTCTCGGGTCGCTCTGGCCCTGAGAGCTCATGGCGGCACTGCAAGGTCCTCTGCTCTTGCACAGAACTCACAGCGAAAAAAAAAAGAAAAATAGAAAAAAAATAGTATAGTCTCTCCTAACAAAACAAATTGAGGAAGGAAATGCAAATACATACCTTCCCACCATGCCAACCCGCTCCTGTGGCTCGGAAGCTGTGAGAAATAAGTCGTTCTTCCTGGTTTGGTGGGCGGGGACGGTGTGTTTCTTTTTTTGTCATTTGGTCGTACAACTGGTACCTTGCACACACTCAGGAACAATTCTGTCCAAGCGTCCGTCCAATTTATGGCTGAGTGCATCTGAAGGTGAAAGAGTTAAAAATTACTGAAGTAACTTAAAGCTGCAAAAATAGTCTTGATACCAGCAGGTGTGCAGACAACACCAAGCCTTAAAGCTGTTCTCCTTTTTTAGTGACTTTCAGAACATAATCCAGCTCCTCCTGCAAGCCGTGGGGTATTTCCCTGCCTCCCTGGGAGATTCCCGATTTGTTTTTTAAAGTTATGAATGTGGGTAACTGAGGATACTTCCTTACTTGCTGCAACAGCAAGCTAAGTGCTTGTTGTGACACGAGCATTTCTGCTCGATGTGGTAAGTGTCACTTAGGCACGTTACACCATTTGTGTCAGGTGAATTTGGTTAAAAAAAGACTCGGCAGCCCTCCCAGGCAGTCAGGACCTGCTCACTCATCCTCTTCAGTGCAGCTGGGTGGCCGCTGCGTGGATGGTGTCTCAAAACGCTCTCACCACCCTCCTGCCAGATGTCACTCCTCTGACATTGCAGCTCTGGTCCCTCACTTTGGTCCGAGCGAGCAGCATTAGCTCCAACAGCCTGAGCTCCAGGCGGTCACCAGCTCAGGCTGCTTTGGCTGAAACACTCGAGGGAGCAACTGAGCAGGTTCTCCTGGGCTCTGGGGGGAGATGAACCTCGGGCAGGGCTGTGGGGAGCTGGGAGGCATCAAGCCACCTTAGATACAGATACATTATCTGCTGGCTGTGCAAGCAGGTCCGAAGGCTGGGCTTGCTCAGCTGTTGCGTTCATTTTAGGACACCCAACGCCAGATCAAAAGGGCTGGGACTACACGATGCAACGCGCTGACCCGGCCCGAGCTCTGCTGGTACGTGTTTGCTCCGCACCCCATTGAAGAGGTGAGTTTGCCCCAGCAGACCAAATCCCGAGGAGGTGTCAGCTGCCTCCCATCGGCACAGGACGGCTGCGCCCGGGCAGACTGATGTGGTGGGACACAGGTCTGGCACTTACATGGAAGATGGTTTGACAAACGGTTGTCTGGGTATGCCAGGGTTCTCTGATTACTGAGAACTAAACCAAACACAACCTACTGCCCCCTCTGACAGAGACAAATCGTAGACCAGACTCTGTGTCATTTGGAGACCCTGTACACCTTGTTCACGCAGATCCTTTTTTAACCTGGAGTGGAGGAAATCCCTAAACGTTAATTGAGGGTTCGGATACTAGAAGTCCCTTAGACTAAAATTTTATGTGTTTTTTTCCAAGTCTTCACTATTTCTCCTATAAAAAGGTACTTGTCTGTGGATTGATGTGTTTGAGAGAGCGCTGTGCTAGCTGATGTTTAAAAGGTTTCCCCAGTAAAGAGTTTGCAGCCAGAGGATTAAAAAATAAATATTTTTAAAGTCAAAGATTGTACTTTGTAAGTTTTAGTAAATAGGTTGGAGGTGCAACCATGGGTTTAATGTGACATTAATAAAAATATGAAATCCACAAGGTGACTAATATTAACTGCTATAATTTCATTTTCTGCTGTGTATTAGCAGGCAAATAACTGCTAAAGGAATAATGAGGATTCATATAGAAATGTGCACGGTGTAAATTACTTGATCTTGTAAAAAGCCTAGATGCCTGGAAAGAATGTAAATTTGCACCATAGATATGTGGAAATAACAAATAGCTTCTTTACTAAAAAGCAATACTCTGCATAAGAAAACATTAATAGGTATTTTAAGTTGCAGTCGTTGCCTGCATAACGAGAACTGCAAAATGATGACTTGTCTGTCCTCACGCTCTTTACATACAGCATTTAATTTCCTTATTCCTGCTCAAGTTCTGTTCCCTGTTCTAATTAATTTCTATCTCATTTCTAGTCCAGACTAACTATTCTTCCCTTGGAGAAAAAGAATGTATCTAGTCTGTTTGAAATATCCTCGTTTGTTTTACATGTCAGACAAGTCCGTGATACCGGGGTGGCGCTCGGCTGCACCCCAGCAGCGTTGTAAATATAGACATTGATGGGCTTTTTGGACATTTTGAGACAGAAAGACAGACCAGTATTATCTTCTTCTGGCATTTTTGCTATCTGTGCCCCGTTCCCGAGTGCCCCCGGGCCCTGGCCTGGCAGGGGGAGCTTCACCAAACCGCGGCACAACTGGGGAAAACGGCGCACAACGGGGAATGCCATCGGCCACTAAGGCAGGAACCGGGGCAAGAGGCTGCTGTCACCTGCCACGTGCAAGGCGAGAGGTCAGAGCCCCCGACGAAGCTCGCGGG
>NW_009695369.1:0-5253 GCF_000703405.1 Apaloderma vittatum | reverse complement strand
GGTTTCCTTTGGCCAAACCCATCTCCCGAACCCGCTGCTGCGTGTCCCCCCATCCCCACCGCGCCTCCTTCGCTCAGCCCCCAGAAAGAGCAACCCATCTGCTCCCCTCTCCTGTTCCCTGCCGGGAAACCGCCCCAGGCTCCGGCGCGGAGCTTTACGCGCCACAAGATGTTCTCTGACATTTCCAACGAGACTTTTTGTGTGCAAAACATCTCGGCGCCTGGGAAGCGGCAGGGGAGCCATGGCAACGGGAGCGATTTATATGACTCTCATCTCTTTACAATCTTGCCCCCCTCCTCTATTTTCAGCCGTGGTCTCTAACGGCCGCCCTTTGTCATATCCCCACGCCAAGAGTAGTATCAGAGCAGTAGCATCCTTCTACCTGCCTCCAGCCCTGAGGGAAGGACCGTTTGCAGTCCCGCAATGCCTTTCCCACAGGAAGATGCTCAGAAGATCTCCCTTCCCACGGGAAGATCCCACCAGGGACGCTCGCTGCGATGCTCTGCCTGTTCCCCTGGCACACCTTCCCATCCCCGCTGCGTTTTCCAGCTCCGTTCCTCTCCTCAAGCACCCAGCCCCCGAGGGCAGCCGTCCTCGGAGGCTGCCTACCGTGATTTTCCCACCCAAAGTGAGAGACCAGAGACATTTGGCAGCCAAGGAGGGTGACTCAGCTCCCAAGTGCACACGGAGGGATCTCCTGTGGCTGACAAACAGGGAGAGCTCCTGCTTTGAGTCACACGCATGTTGGCTGCCGGGAGAGCGGAGAAAAGCACAAAGCCAGAGCGGGCAGGACATGCCCACCACCCCCATGTCCCTTTCCACCCATCCATTCCTTCTCTGCCCGATGTTTTTTCACGGGAAGCCCCCCAGCAGCTTCGCTCCTGCCCGGGCAACCCCAGGACAAACCCATTTCAAACACGCAGACGGTCACAATGCTTCACCTTCCAGTCCGGGGGGAGCTGGGCGCCGAATCCCAGAGCTGGAAACATCTTGTCTCTAGAAGAGAAGGAGAAAAAACACCCAAACACGGGTGTATTTACACACCCAAAGCAGGCAGGTACGGCTCTCGTGACGCCCTTCCCGTGCTCCCGGCTTTGTTTTGTCACCCACAGGGATCACAAGCATCCTCTTGCCCAAACGCCCGAGTCTCCTGCAGATGTGTAACCCTGGAGATTTTAACAAAATCGACTTCTGCTTTGTTTTCTCTGCCTAAGATGATATTTGGCGGTGTCGCGCACCCGAGGAAGGGGGCAGCCGCGCCAACGCCAACAAGCTGAAGGCATCCACCTCTGCATCAGGAGAGCACCGACGAAACCCTGTCCTCACCCTTTTCTCCTGCATCCCAACGTGTGTGGTGATGTTTCTCCCAAAAGCAAAATACTGTTTAGCCTTGGCTTTGGAAATTAAGGCAGATGTGTCCCCCAGCAGCACCTCAGGAAGCCAGGGGAAACCTCTGCTGAGCAGAAGAACACGGCACTTACGTGTCGTAGTCCTGGATGATCTGCCCAACAGCCCAGATGGCCGACAGGTACTCGTTTGTGCCCATGGGGTTGATGTAGTGCAAAGACGAGGGGTCTCGTGGGTTCCCGTTGGAGGCCGTGAAGTCAATCCCAACCTGGGGGACAAGAAAGAAGCACAGACCCGTCGCCGCATTAGCACGCGCCACCACAGACCCAGCCACTGAGCCTCCGCTGCCTTTGAGGGCCACACATAGTCCCATCAAGACCCAACCCTCGAACTTTTGAGAAAGTTTAATGAAATCCAGCCATTCACTATTACACCTACATTTTTCACAGAATCCTAGACTGGCTGAGGTCGGCAGGGACCTTGGAGATCATCCAATCGATCCCCCTGCCATGGGCAGGGACGCCCTTAACCAGCCCAGGTTGCTAACGGCCTCATCCAACCTGGCCTTGCACACCTCCAGGGAGGGGGCAGCCCAAGCCTCTCTGGGCAATCTGTTCCAGAGTCTGGCCACCCTCGCACTGAGGAATTTCTTCCTAAGATCCAATCTAAAACCGTTCTCCTTCAATTTAAATCCATTTCCCCTTGTCCTGTTGCTGGACACTCTTGTCAAAAGTGATAAGGTCCCTCTGGAGTCCTCTCTTCTCCAGTTGAACACCCCCAGCTCCCTCAGCCTGAACTCACAGCAGAGCTGCTCCAGCCCCTGGATCATCCTTTTGGCCTCCTCTGGACTCATTCCAACAGCTCCATGTCCCGCTCACGGTGGGGGACACCAGAACTGGACGCGGGATTTGAGGTGGAGTCTCATAAGAGCATCATGTAAGGTGTCCCGAGGAAGCCACTGCCACCATCTCCAGCTCCAGATTGCCCATTTCCCAGGTGTTAAGCTCAAGAACCGAGTAGTCCCATGGACACTAAAGCAGCCAGGGCCACCCTGGTCTTTGACCAAAGAGTCTCAACCCTGAGCAGATGGTTCCTTGCAGATGCTCCTCACTGGGTTTCCCTGGGGACCAATATGTGCTGAGATCTCAGGGGACTTTGTCAGCAAAGCGCTCGTTTTTTTCCCTCAACAATTAGGCTTTCTATTTAAAGACATTTGTAGAAATGCTTATCTCAGCCCCAGTTAAATCTGGTCAGAAGAGGCGAGACGCTGAGCCACCCGATGCGAAGCGACTGGGAAGGAGGAGCCGGGGCTAGGCGAGCCGGCGGCGTGACTGCGCTCGCCTCGTTTGCTCAGCAAAAACCCAAAATAACTCCGCCGGCTCGACTGAGCCCAGGGGACTCGCAAGGGATTTTGCTCCGTATCTGTAACAGGAAGAGGATGAACGACAACGACGATGACAACAATGCGATTTGGCTGAGAAGGGACCTTGGCATGGTTTGGGCAAAAAGGTGTCACAGCCCAAGGATGTGCCAGCACCGTGTGCCAGGATGGTTGGTAAAACGGGCTTGACAGGACAAGGGGAAGTGGTTTTAAACTAGAAGTTGGAGATAAGAGAAAGAAGTTGCCCAACGAGGGCGGTGAGACGCTGAAAGAGGTTGTGGATGCGCATTGGAAGTGTTCCAGGCCAGGCTGGACGGGGCTTGGAGCAACCTGCCCTGGTGGGAGGTGTCCCTGCCCAGGGCAGGGCTGATGATCTTCAGAGGTCCCTTCCAACCCAAACCCTCCTACGGCGGGTCTACGAAAACCCAACTTCTTCATCAAGCAACCTTACAGCCCTACCAACCTGCGGTTCGCTGGCACGTTCAGAGAGCAAGAGGGAAACTGAGGCACGAGGAGGGGAGCCCGGTGGAGTCAGCTAGGCACGTGCCCCTCTCATGCAAGCAACGTCCTTGGGTTTCTGCACCTTGGGAGGGGCAAGAAACCCTCCAACAACCATCAGATCTTTAGACAGGCGGGAGAGATTTCTGCAGTCAAGCCTAACTCATACAAGAGCTCCGCATTACCACTAAACGATTTTTCTCTTCTATTCACATTCCATCACCGAGACCTTAGCACGCAGCTGAAAAAAAAAAGCACAAAAAGCTCTCCTGATTGCTCCTGTTCCTATGGCAACTCTTCCTCCTCCTACTACTCTCTCCCCCACCCCTCCCCAATCGTGTTTTTTAGACGAAACAACAAAATACAAACTGAAATCCTGCGAGTGCCCGCAGCCCTCCGGATACCGCGGTAGAAAAGTTTGTAGAAATTGAAAACCCCGCTTCTGCATCGCGGCGGTTTGGGAGTTGTGCTGTCCTTGGTTAGTTACTCCTCACAAGCCACGGTCCCACTCTAAACAAGGTCGAAATGGCAGTAAAAATGCAGAAAATAATTGTGTTAAGAGCCCAAAGCTTCTCAGCCAGCTCCAAAACAAGGAGAGCTTCCGTCAAAAAACCGGAGGGGGAGAGAAGTCACGTCCTGTGAAGGTTCAGGAGGACTTTGGGCAAGTCTGACCTTCAGCCAAAGTCTAACCCGCTCCTTCCGTGCCGTTGGACGCACCTTGAGCGTAATGAGCCCCAAACCCCACAGTTTAACAGCAGGATGAGGCAGCTCCTCACGAAAAGCCACCCAGCCTGGTGCCAAATCTCAGGCAGAATCTCCCTCTCCAGTTTTGACCATCACATAAGCGTTACTATTACTGGGCAAAAGTCCTTACGGTAAACATCAGCTGGCAGCCTCCCAGGATGTAGTCCAGGAAGGAGAAATCTCTGGTTATCTGGAAGAAAAACAAACAAAAAACCCCAAACAAAGCATTTCAGCAATCTTCATCATTGCAGAACACAAAAAAACAAATAGATGGAAAGTGCCCAAGCCTGTGGTCACTGTGAGTTTGGGTCTTCGGGGACCTTCAGCCACGTGGCAAAGCAATGGGAAGAACCACTTGGGTCTCCTGTGACTCTTGACGAGGCCACGTGTTGGTCCAAAGCTGGGGTGGGGGGCCTGGACACGGGTCCTTGAGAGCTGGGAGTGCCCATCACAGCGAACTGAATGGAAGATCCTTCCTCCGTGGCCAAAACGGTCTCTCACCACCCGCAGCTGAGGTGTGGGAAGAGTCGTATTGGAGCTTTCTCCATTGGGCTGCTGCCACAGGAGGGGAGGACTTCAACACCTCAGCTCAGGAGAAGGACCTCTCCCACCCACAGCCAACCCTTGTCCCCAAGGAGACACCAAGCAGCTGGTAAGCACCCACAGCTTGGCCTTTGTGCAGGTGGATCTGTGGCCCCCCGGGCCACCACCAGCAGCTTGGTACATCAGCTGCTCTGAGCGGAGAGAAACCCAAGCGGAAAGAAAATTGCGTTTTCATGCATGGTCCTCTGAGCAACCTGCTCTAGTGGAAGGGGGCCCGTGGTAGGGGGGTCAGAATGAGAGGATCTTTAAGGTCCCTTCCAACCCAAACCAGTCCCAAGCACAGATACGGGCTGGAGATTGAGTGGACTGAGAGCCGTCCCGGGGAGGATTTGGTTGTGTTAGTGGATGATAAGATCAACACGAGCCAACAGTGTGCGCCTGCGGCCCAGAAAGCCAACCCTGTCCTGGGACACATCCAGAGCTGTGTGACCAGGGCTCTGCCCTGGTGAGACCCCACCTGGATTGCTGCGTCCAGCCCCGGAGCCCCTAACACGAGAAAGAAATGGAGCTGTTGGAGTCCAGAGGAGGGCACCAAGATGCTCAGAGGGCTGGAGCACCTCTCCGACAAGGACAGGCTGAGAGAGTTGGGCTTGTTCAGCCTGGAGAAGAGAAAGCTCCTGAAGGGGAGACCTTCTGTCAGCCTGCCAGGGCCTGAAGGGGCTACAAGAAGGCTGGGGAGG
>NW_009695368.1:0-37259 GCF_000703405.1 Apaloderma vittatum | reverse complement strand
CTGGGTTTTAGCTCAAACCCAGGACATTAGTTGTAGGTGCTTCCAAGCCGTAACAGGGTTGATTGTCACGGCGTGGAATGCTTTATGTTCCCGTCGCAAGTCAGACTGAGCAACCATCAGCTGGAGTGGGTCATCAAGACTGGAGCGGTCTGCAGCAGCCACATTGTAGTCAAATGGGAAATAAAGAGGAGTAAATCCAGATGGATGTGCGCATGCTGTGCGTGTGCCAGAAGGGAGTGGATGCGTATGTGGTCCAGCACGTATTACTTCGTAGTTTGTTTTGGTTAATTGCATTTCAAGGCATCCGCTAGGTTTTCTGTTAATGCATTTGATTCATGCAAAAAAGGAGGGGTAGCCCGTAGTTCTACCTGACAGCTAGAAATCTCCTGGCATCACATTGTACTTCTTCCATTGCTACCTCAAAAAGGAGCAGCAATAATTGTCAGGAGCGGAGCTCAGGCTGACCGTGTTGTCCACTGCACCGTTATTCTTGGCTTTCCATTTTGGACCTCTCTGTATACTTTTACCCTGCTAATACTTAGTTAACAGTGAGCCCGACTGCAGACCGAACTGGCTGCTGGGGATGAGGGGAGGGCTTGTAAAAGAGACAGAGGGTGGCTGTCTTCCAGAGACTGATGGACTCGAATCACCTCCATAACAGTCCCAGTGCTTGCCAAGCCTGGAGGCAGGAATCCTGGGCTCGCTTCTGAACTCAGGCATTGTTCGGCTGCTGGCGGAGCTTCCCAGCTGCTGGCATCCTCTGAAACCCTCTGAAAGGAATATCTGATAGAGCATGAATGCTGTAATGAGGAAAAACACAAAAAGCCATGTTGGAAAACAAAGGTCAGGCTTAAACCTTGAAAAACAGTCACAATCTTTCTGACGTGGGAATCGCTGCGTGCTTCGTTTCTTTTTTTTTTTTTCTGATGTGTTAAAGTACGTGATTTTTATTGTCCGTGCCAGCCCTAACAGAAAATGTATGTCTTTCTGTGGGTTTGTGTCTCGTCTTTAAATCTTTGTCAGCTGAAGGCCACTTGCACAATGAAAAATCTCCCATCACGCCGGTGCTTCTGGTACCTCAAAGTGAGGATCCAGGTGCTGCAGTGAGGCAGCAGGGGAAGGCACCAGCCTTTGATGCCTTTTCATGGTCTTTTCATCATATATTTTATAAACACACATAATTTTCTTCTCCCGGCCTTTTTTCTTTGTTTTTTTTTTTTTTTAATGGTAATAGCTACTTTCAGTAATGATTTTCAAACAAGATTCAGTGTTTTGAGGCTCTTTCAGTGCTGCTTTTACTTTAATACGCAAGCTAATGAATGTTCAATATAATAGACAAAACCGGTTGTAGCAGTAGGTGAATTCGCAGTTCACACGGTAGCAGACGACAAATTCATGGTCCAGAAGTTGACCTGTAGGACTCGGTGTGGTTTTTGAAGTTCCAGTGAGCACAGTTGCTTTTAAAACGGTAACCCACAAGTTTTATTATTAGTCTTTCACTATGAAGCTTTCACAGGGTTCAGAAGCCGTTTCCTTGCACCTTTTTATAGATCGCTTAAAAGCACAAACACATTTATACTTCAGTCTTAATGATGATTCAAGTGGGCTTTAGGGATTTAAATGTTTATTTACAAGTCAGCAGCCCTCAGGTGTGTCTGTGCAGCATTGTTAATGGATGTATCAGCTTTCAGGGTTTTATAAAGTGAAGAGATTTCTCTCTGATAGCTTGGGATATTTAGAGACACTGACTGCAGCGGCTTACACCATAGCTGAGGACTGCATGCACATGTAGAAATTATGCTAGTAAAAAGGGATAGCTCATGCTCTCAAAAACAATAAAATTAAAACTTCTCCATAAGGATTTTAACATTTTAATCCAAAATCTGATAGAGCAGCGTATTTGCAGATGTAAACAAAAATGTGTAAATGTTTTTTAAAAAGTCTGAATATTTTTTAGCTCAGATATTTCAGCCCTTACTATTTACTTCCAAAAATTCTCCCTTAACTTTTTTGTTCCTTCATTAAGTGTCAAAGTTTTTGCTGACTTCATGTCCCAGCTGGGTAGGTCTCCAGTGAATTACATTTAAATGACTTTTAAAAGAGTAGGCCTGTAATTAAAAAAAAAAACAAAACCCAAACCAACCCCAAATCCTGTTGAGACGTCGAGAGTGATACATCATTCGGGTGCTGGAAGAGATGCGATGTCACTAACTGAACAGATCCGTCAGAGGACACTTTGTGAGGTGGCTGCAGAAAATGAACTTGCTGAGACTGGTTGAGGACAAAGTACCAAACCTCCCGGTAATGGATGTACTGTCGGTACAGGCACCCTCCTGGGCCACTCTACGTACAAAAGTGCTGCTTAAACACACTGTGTGCGTGTTTGTTATTCTTTAAGAAAATTTTGGCTGGGCTTACGAGGGAATTTTTCAGTTTATGGAAAAAGCATAAGGTATTATGTAGGACTAGGGCTCTCCCACTTGCCAGCTGTGGGTTGTAATTAGCAGACAAGGCTACTTGCACGCTGCATGTGGTTCCTTTGGATTTTGTTTGCTCGTGGGGGAAAAAAAGGAAGAGGAGAGAAAACGAAACTTTGAGAGAGGCTTTTCATCTGACTTTCTTTTTCATCTTCTTTTTCATCTGACTTTCTTAACGGCAGATGCACGAGTAGATGTAGGAAAGAGCTGACTGTGAACTCTCCAGTGAGATGGTCTCTCAGGAGAGAACAGTACATTTTCTTGCTGGGAAATATTTGCTTCTAACCAGCAAAATTAACCTTAAAAGATGTTGTTTGGTCCCAGGCTGACAGAATGGATGTTGCAGTGAAGACACTTGGCCTATGCTTAGCCCTTGGGGAGGGAAGGAATGCTGATGCTAACTTGGGGACACCAGCATCAACCCTTGCCTGTGATCCTTATGTTTTTCCAAAGCTAAAATCTTGTTTTTACATATTATTTTTCATTTTTTCCTTTTTCCTGTTTATAAGTAGTACTTAACAGCGATTTGCTATGATACTACTGTACAAAATGACTTGGTTTTCATTTTGTAAATGATTTCTGTAACAGTGAGCTCAAATAAGTTCATTCATTTCTTCAAATGAGAGCGCAGCTAAGATGACTGACGTACTGAAGGTTAGTTAACCAAACAGGCTGGGCTCTCTGCCTAGGCAGCTTCATACATCTGAAAATCCAACCGGGAAATTTTGATTGTGAGGACACTGCTCCAAACCACGGCAGAGATGATGTCTACTCTGGCCTTTGAATCAGCAATACCATTTCACTAGCCCAGGAGGTTCTTTTGCTAAATGTCATTCTCTTTTCTGCCTTCTGGCCACGTCTGGTTTGCGTAAGTGACGCGCATAGGTGACGTGATCGAGAAGGTCGGCCCCACGTATTTCTCTGAAGTGCTTGGCTATGACTGTGTTGCCGTTGCAGGAAGCAGTGCAAGTATTGATTAAGCACTCGGCCGACGTCAATGCTCGGGACAAGAACTGGCAGACACCTTTGCACGTGGCGGCTGCCAACAAGGCGGTGAAGTGCGCCGAAGTCATCATCCCCATGCTGAGCAGCGTCAATGTCTCCGACCGAGGTGGGCGGACGGCGTTGCACCACGCGGCTCTGAATGGCCACATCGAGGTGAGGTGCTTAAAGACCGCAATGGATTGTTGATTTAATTGTTTTCCCAATTCATTTGACTGACCTGCTGTGGCTGGGTCTAGACTGAGCCCTGTACCCCTGACCCCCACGATTCCTGTCATTCAGCTGCTTTCCACCCTGTGACACGTTTCCTACCTGCAGAAGTGAGGCAGTGGCTGGAAAGTCCCCATGCAGAGCCAGTACGTGGTTGGGGTGTGCCTGCGGACCCGGAGAGCTCTGCCACCTGCTCCAGCAGCTCAAGTGTGTCCTTGGCTCTTTTGAGCGTGACTGCCTGGGAAAATGGAGTGCCAGAATGGAAAGGAGAGAAGAGTGGTGGATTCATTTCAGACCAAAGAAATGTGCGAGATCCATCCAGTCTGCTTTTCTAGTTAGTCTGCTAGAAAACGTGCTTCTTGTTTTTCTACTTTGTAATTCACAGATCTACCATTCAAAAGCAGAATTTTGTGATCATGGCTTTATGGCTAGAATGATTTGTTATAAACTGTTGAGTGTGCGATCTACAGGGTTGGCTTATGTGCTGTTGTTACTTCTAGATGGTGAACTTGCTCTTGGCCAAGGGGGCAAACATCAATGCTTTTGACAAGAAGGACAGAAGAGCTCTCCACTGGGCAGCATACATGGGTAAGGCTTTGGCTGTCGCTCCTTCTCTTTAATTGCCTCTTCACAAACCAACAGCGTGTTTTAAAATGGACAAGGGCAGACCTGCCCATGTATTTATCCTGAAGAGGAAAGGGTTCAGATGACCTAAATATGCACTGGTTTTGCAACTGGTGAGAACTTGACTGTTGTTTCTTTTTTAACACAGTTAATTGCGGGCTTTTTGTGTCGCTTTTCTCATTTTGGTCTTTTTATCCTGACTCTAATTCCAGCCTGAAGTATATTTGGGCTTGAAAAAGTACAGGTTATATTTGTTACGGTTTTTGCTAAAAACTACTTTATATAAAATGCAGATAAATACAATCATAAATTCAGCGGTTTACAAGTAGCTGAGTTATGATACTATTAGGAAGTGCTTCATAGGCTTTCTTCCTGTTGGGAGCAAATTGTTGTCTTTTATTCCGGAGTGGACAAGAGCAACTGATTCTTCTATTCAGAACATCAGCAGTGTTACCAAATACTGCTTAATTAAATTGACTGACCTTATCACTTCTAAAGGAAAATTTCTTATAGTGGGGCATTATAATTTAAAAATACAAGAACAAGGTTGCCTGTGAATAGTGGTCACACTTGTTCAGAAGCTTTTGTTGGCCAAGCAGGATACTCCAGATTATAATTTGTGAGGTATTGTGTGCTCTCGGCCAGGAACTCTTTCATCTGACCTGTCAAAATCTTTATTTTAATCCTGGCGCTTTTGGAAATGAGATAATAGGAGATTTCAAGCTGTGAAAAAAGCATATTGTGCTTTTTTGTTTCCGTATGCACAGACAGATGGAAAGACTCTTGCCAACAAATGTGATTTGGCTCTTCAGCTAATAAGCTCTAAACTCCACTCTGCAGAGGTGACAGTTTTTTGCACTGTGCTGTGCTGTTCCACATCGCTTTTCCTCTTAGTTCTTTTCAGAAATTCATAACGTACTTGGCAAAATACTTGGATAACATGTAAGGCCTAAATTAGCAATGGGATTTGGGAGTCTGTGCTATAATGGGCAGAATTTAGATAATGAGACCTGAGCATCTTACCCTCTAAAGCCTCATGTAGTTTCTTGAATGATTCAATATGTTTGGGCACTTCGGACTTTGCCCACAAAGTTTCCCAGGCCTTGCACACGACCAGAGCTGCCTCTGCTGTGAAAGTGCTGTACAACTCGGTTCATGACTTCCTGCGGTGTTTGACATCGTCGATTTTGAATTCCTAAACCAGACAGCTCTGCGTCAACATGAAACATCAAGGACTATTGCTCAGTAACCTTGGTTTAGTTTTGGCGGTTAGGGCACTCTCTGGGCAGGCAGCCCAGATGATTTGAGACCTTCAGAGAGAGGAGGAAACCTAAGAACCAGGTGGGTTATAAATTACATTTTGAGATGCTCAGCTCTTCCCCTGTAATCTGTAGGGAGATCCTACTTCAGGGGTAGACATTTCACTCCTGGAGACAGATGTCCCATCGATCTGGCAGTCAGTCTGACTGTTGAGGCTGTTGCAGTTATTTTAGTTCTCAAACTAAATATGTGTGTACAGACCATGAGTTCTTATTCCAAGACTTTTAGATGTTTATTCAGGATTTTTCATCCAGTTTTGTGTATCGGTGGGCTTTGGATCAAATTCTGCACTCACTTGAAATTTAGTTTTCTGTGTCCTTAGCGGTGGTAGAAGAGAGGATACCTTCATTTTATCATTTATTAAAGTTATTTTGTATGGCTAATAAAAAACAAGTGCTAGCAGTTGTGTTTGCAGATGACATCAATGGGATGCGGCTTTGGGGGACTTGCATTGTCATGCTCCTGTGCTCACTGTTCTTTCTGTGGCAGAGAGGATGAAACCCAAACTATTATTTTTAGAGAAATAAAAGAATAAGAGGTGCAGTTTTGTTCTTTTAATGACTGGAAAACGAATTCAGTAAAGAGAAATTTGACGCACCTGATGAATGTGAACACATGGATTTCTTGACAAGGCCTGGAGCTAGGATTAAGAAATCGAGCAAAAGTGCTTTTTTTTTTTTCCCCTTGTAAAACCGTGTGAGTGTTGTGAAGCAGCAGCGAAAGGGGCAGTGCATTAGCAAGAAAGCAGTAATCTGGGAGAAGTGATGGTGTAGAACGCTGTACTTACTGATCATTCTCTTTCATCTTTTGAAGGTCACCTGGAAGTTGTTGCCTTACTGATTAATCACGGTGCAGAAGTGACTTGTAAAGACAAGAAGGGTTACACCCCGCTTCATGCAGCTGCATCCAACGGGCAGATTAACATTGTGAAACACCTCCTTAACCTGGGGGTAGAGGTATGTGGTAACGCGCTCTTCGTGGCCTCCGTGTTTGTCCATGTATGGAGATACTCTTTTTGGCTTTCTTATGGATGCTGCTGCAGATGCTGGCAGAGCTTCTAAAGAAAGTAGCTCTCATTGTCTGGAAGCCTTTGTGCTTCGTGTGGTTTATTGGTTCAAGAGTCAGGAAACATTCTGGAATAAAAAATGTCAGATATGGACAGTAAATTCCAGGCCATCTCGCGGAAGAAGTCAGAAATAGATGCTGTTCCTGCAGAGGATGATGGGATAATGGAATTTACCTTGGCTTAGCATTCCCTTTGGTATGAGGGGTGGTTGTTCTCAACGTGTACACTGCATATGCCTCTGAACAGTTGAGGCTGTTTACATTTAGGGACCTGTATTTCCTCCGTAGTTGACGGAGGGAAGGAGGAGAATTATCAAGAACTTTTTGTAGGGCACAGAGTTCTTCTCTTAGTGTGATATTGTCAACTTGGTGGCTCAAAGCAATGGTGAGATGACCAGAAGAACCTGCTCTGGTTAATCAGAGATGTCAAATAAAGCCATTGGGTTTGCTATTACATTTTCAGCTGACTTGACCTGCCAAAAAAGTGTCAGAAGTCGCTATTCACAGGCTGTAGACTGTGAAGTTGAAGGGGAATAGGTGTTTCCTGTTATTAGCAGTACTATGCTAATAATTGCCTTAAACTTCCACATCTTTCACCACTGGGGATGTGATCTTTGAGATGCCTGTGTTTTGTGGAAGGATATTCAATCACTCCCGAGTCTTTTGTACAATCTGTCTTATCCTATTTTACAGCACTGCAGTTGAGTAATACTCAGCCAGTCATCAAGAAGTAACATAATCTTAATTACATCTTTATAATACTGAGCTACTGAAAGGGGGTTCCTACTGAAGTGTAAATGGCTGTGCCATTTCACCTTCCCGTCACTCAGACATCTTCGCTCCTTTGCCAGAGCAAATGTGTGGAAAGAACTCCTAAGCCTGATTCTATTCACAGAAGTTCAACAGTTGGTGGTTTAATTTTTATTTTTATTTTTAAAATAGAGATGGTGAGCTTTCTATTTATCCTCCTTTCCCAGTCACATGTAAAAGCCTTCCAGCTTGTTAGGAGTTTTGTCAGGATCATGATCCTACTACCAGCTTCATACTGGCTTTTAGAAATTGCCAGTAGGATAAAGAGTTAATAATAGTAAAGGTAAAGCATTCCAAATTAAGCTCTCTGGGAGTATATTTTTGTCAATGAAACTTACTGGTGAGAAATATGCCCTATGACAGTTCAAGCCTCCAGCTATTTTCGTTTGCAGTAGGCTGTGCGTTATGTAAAACGGCGAGCCGATGCCTGTAATTTTAACTGCGTCTCCTGGTCTTGTTTTAGATTGATGAAATGAACATCTATGGAAATACTGCACTTCACATCGCCTGCTACAACGGCCAGGATTCTGTGGTTAACGAGCTGATTGACTATGGTGCTAATGTAAATCAGCCCAATAATAACGGATTCACTCCCCTGCATTTTGCTGCTGCCTCCACGCATGGAGCACTGTGTCTGGAACTGCTCGTGAATAATGGGGCAGATGTTAACATTCAGGTAAAACTTGCATTGCAGCTCTTCAGTTCTACTCTACCCTAGTTTGCATACCTCAGGAGACTGGAAATGAGTCTTATAATGAGTACAGCAGGGCTTTAAAACCTTGGTGGAGGTAGAGTGATGCTGAGAATGTTGGTCATTAAACTGTTTGGGCGAGGTTACTTCCTAGCAGAGGAGCTCTCAGTGCCTTGACAAATATAATGACAGCTTTAAATTCTAAGCCAGCCGCTCTCCTGAAGGCATGAACCACTATTAAGACACGGTCTCAGGAGCTCTGTCAAAATGTTGTTTCAGGGAGTGGTGGTAAGTCAAGGAACTGTTCCTTTCTGGTGTTTTCCTTCCCCTTACAATATGGATTTAATTAAACATGATTCAAAAAAGTTCCTTTTGACTTTTGCAGGGAAATAAGAACTGAAGATTGTTTGCTTACCCATTTTAGAGCCTGAGTTGACAAAGGCTGATTCTGGTTAGGATATCTGCTTTTGAGATGCAATTGATATGTCTTGAAGAGACGGAAAGGAACTTGCTGTTATGCAACAGAGGGCACTGGCATAGGTACCAGAAGACTTGGGATCCCTGAGCTCATAGAAGGTTTTGATTGCTTTACTTTAAACTGCGTGTTTCAGTTTCCTATCTGTAAAACTGGTCTCCTAGCATTTAACAGCTCTGGCAAGTCCCTGGCGATCAGTGAACACTCAGTGCACTATTTAAACTCAGAATGATTAAAACGAAATTACAGGATTGTTCTTGCCGATGAGTGCAAACCCCTGTGCCGATAAACATCAGGTGATGTGAGGAGGGAGGCTGCTATCTTTCCCTTGCTGTTTTTCTCAGCTCCTCGGCTCCCCCAAACTCAGTTTCTTCGTCCAGGACCCAAAATATAGATCTCTACTCATTGTACCTTTCCTTTCGTATGCCTGTTTTCTAATTGTCTTTTGTAGATATCCTATTTTTGATTGTGTGAAAATTTATTAACCAAAACCTTTCAATGTAGCGACTTTTATCCTGGGATGCATCTATAAAATGCAGATGGATAAGCAGGATACATGGATCTCTCAGAGACTGTTCCCACTTAGCTCTATGGTTCCTGTGCTTTTCTTTCTTCCACTTGTTGCAAGGGCGAGGGAGAATAATGACTGAATGGGAAATGTTGCTTAAAATTAATGTAAAATAGTAATATGTCATATATCTGTAGGTTTCTAGCGGGTGTTATGTACAGTGTTTATCTGAAGACTAGCTGTAGGATGTCGAGCTGAGAGATTTCAGGTTGTTACCACCGATTTACATGCTAACTGGTTAGTTTTATGTTTCGTTTCTCTTAGAGTAAGGATGGGAAGAGCCCGCTGCACATGACAGCTGTCCATGGGAGGTTCACACGATCGCAAACCCTCATTCAGAACGGTGAGTTTCTGAGTCCCTTTAACGACTCTCCAAAAGATTTGCCGTTTCCAAGGTTGCAATTTTCAATTGTTCTGACCCAGAGTGCAAAAGGACTTCTCTGAGAGCTGCTCAGTGCTCTCCATCAACTTCTGGCTTTGAGCTGCACTGACAACTCTCATTCCAGCATGCCACCACAAGCTGAGATTTTGGTTGTGAGCAGAATCCCGTATTCCTCCAGCTGGTGGTGGTGCAGCTGATCTGTTGTGATTTTTAACATGGAAACAAGAGTTCAAAGCTGTATTTAGGTCTTTTTTTCTGCTGACAAGCAGGCACGGCTTTCTTTCTCAAATTTTTTAAGTTTCTGGTTGTCCTTCCTTGGGAGCCCTGGGGTTCTTAGAGCTCAGACCGTTTTCCCTACCCTCCACTGGGCAGCTGCACTTCTCTCACCTCCCTTAGCTCCATCCCTCGCCACTGCCTTCATTAAGCGTTGAGTAAATACACAGGAGGGTGGACCAGCACCACCTCGCTTGTTCTGGCATAGCCAGGATTCCTCATTATCAGTCATTTTTCTCTTTCGTCCAACAATACTACAGAGCATAACAAACATTATTGCTGGAGCTGTGGCAGAGGCATGATTCCAATCGACAGAGGTTACTGTTACTGGTTTTTCACTTACCCTTCCCAGCTTTGGCCTCTACCAGGCAGGGTGGTCTGGGGTGGCTTGATTGGTTGGAGTTTGTTTGTTTGTTTCCCGAAATCCCACTCTGGGAACTTTCATGTGAGATGGTGAAGACACGATGTAAATGTAGTGACAGGTTAACACCAGATTATATTTTTAAATGGAGATCTTTGCGAAGTTGTGCTTCTTTCAGGTCACCATGCAAACTGTTGTCAAATCTTTCCTTCAGTAAATAAAACAGTAATAACCAAAAGAAGTTTGGGGAAACCAGAAGAAACTGTGATTTAATGCAATTTTCAGTTGTTTAGTTAAATGTTCTCTCTAACTTACAGCTGTTGTTTGCCCTCTGTTGGGTTTGTGTGTGAAAGGACTGGTAGTTCTTCTTCTGTCCTTCACGCCTCTCCACTCTGAGTTACTTGGGTTTCACTTCTGTCTTTCTTCATTTGTTGCCCCTCTAATTTTAATATTGCACACAGATCTGATGGCAAGTGACTTTATGCCTTACTGCCATGGGATATTGCGGAAGAGAGAAATGTCAATGATTTAAAGAGATGGAGATTCATTCTGCAGTACTTAATGAGGGGGCTAAAGGCATCTCAATTTCTGGCTGCTGTCTCCCGTGACTTTTAGAGGAAGAATGGATTACCTTAAAAGTGGAAAATTGCAAATGTGATACCTATCTTTAAAAATGGGAGGAAAGAAATTCTGGAGAATTTTACATAGGTCAGTGCCAAATTCTCAAACGAGCAAAGGAACAAACTGCTTGTAAGCACATTGGGGCAATACCTGGCATAGATTTCTCAAGAGCAAAAGATGCCAGAGCATCGGAGTTCTCTTCTACAGCAGGGTGATAGGCTTTGTGAACACAGCACCGTCCTGTGACTTTTCTGTGGGCAGGTAATGTTTGTGGAGACCTCTGCTGATGGAGGCTGCACCCCAGGGAATCGGTCCCAGCATTTCATTGACTCTGATTTACAGTTAGAAAATGCTGCATAGTGCTTTACGAGAACTTTTCTTGTCGCACTTGTGGCCTGTTACCTCCTGTGAGTAGTGGACATGCACTCAATATCATCCTGTCCTGATGACTGCAGGACTTTTTACATGCTTTCATAAAGTACTCTCACAGGAAAATAGTGGAGTATTGAAATATTACAGTGTTGGTACATAACTAGTTGAAAAACTACACTCAGAGATGAGTGATGAATGGATTGTTGTCGAAATGAAAAGTGTAGCAAGGGAGTTTTCAGTTTCCCTCCTGGGCCTGGAACTATCCAGCACTTTCATTACCAACTTGAACAGTGGAACAGAAAATGTGCTTTTAACATTTGGAGAAAACATGAAGTTGGAAGATTCTGTTAGTTTGGCAGAAGGTGGAGTCAGAGTGGAAAAGGATCCTGCAGAATTGGAGGCAGAAGTTTTTAACGCCAGCGAAGCAAAGGCAAGATGCCCCACACAGACAGGACTAGCAGCTGGACAAGTTCAGAGAGGCGGCAGCTGGGTGGGTGGTGGTTCCTCAAGAAAGCATCCAGGGCTCGTCGAGGATCAGGAGCTTGTTTGCCATGAGTCAGCAGTGTCGTGGTGCTTAAAAAAATGATCAGCAATGCACATGGTGCTCTATGAAAGAAAGAAATAAACTATTTTTCCTGCTTGTGAGGTTAAATCTTGAGATGACAGGCTGAAACTGCAACAGGAAAAGTTCTACTTAAGTGCTATTTGGTTGTTCTTTGGTAAGTCACCGGGAAGGCACAACACGCTTGTGATTTGCAGTGTACTCCTGCTGGCCTTCGTTGTCCTACAGGTAAGGTTGAGTGGCAGTACCTTTCCAAATGAGGGCATGGTCTCGGCAGTTTATTTTGTTAGTTTAATTCAAAGCATCCACTTGTACCTTTAGATTGTGAGTCATCCTGTTCACCTATTTTCCACCATATTCCCCCACCACTGCAGTTGGAGAGGGAGGCGAAGATGTCGCGGCCAGACCACGTTCAGGTCCAGTGGCTGGAGGCTGGATGCTGGCTCTCAGTCTCTGAAATTTAGTGTCTCTGTGGCTGGACTGGTTATACTAAATTCTCTAGAGAGAAATAACAATTGCGGTCACTGGCTTGTGCTTCATCTTTTGGTGTTAAACTGCACAAAAATGTCTTTTGCAGGAGGGGAAATCGACTGTGTCGACAAGGATGGTAACACCCCTCTGCACGTGGCTGCAAGATACGGACATGAGCTTCTGATTAACACCCTCATAACCAGCGGAGCTGATACTGCCAAGTAGGTGGCTGGAGTGGAGCTGTTTCTCATACCAAGTGTTATGTCTGGTGCCTGGAAACACAGTTAATCTTCCCTCAGGTCCCGAAATGTGAAGGTTAAAATGGATAAACATAATTGTACTGTACTTCAGTGAGTGACGTGGGGCTAAAATATGAACCCTCGGGAAGCGTGGAGGGGAAGGGAGCCCCGCTAAGCTCCTGTTGTGCCCAGTTACCTGGTTACAAGTAGTACAAGTGCTATTTCTTCTTCCTAAAGCCTTGATGTGGCACTGTCCGATATAAGGTACCCGAGGTATGTATGTATATGAAGTGCACCTTGATCACAATTATTCTGGAACGTCTGTAGCAATGAGTTTAGAGAGGGAATGTAATTGAAAAAAATTCAGATGCCTTCCAAGGAAATTACATGCGTGTTCTTTTGTATCTAAATTTGCCTGATGATTAGCAGCCTGTTGTACATGGTGGTTATTTTTTGCCTTGTGTCTTTTGGTGTGACATAGGATAAGCAATAGAAATGCAGCACTGGCAGGCAGGCGTTACTACGTATTTCTGATCTCAGTATAACTAGTGCCTGTCTCGATGCTGCACGGTTTCTGATGCTCAGGTGGCAGAAATAGTTGGACTGCTTTTACCTGGTTTGTGAGTTTGGGAGTTTTTCTTGAATAGAAAGATGAGGAATTTAAATTGGACACATTTCTAAATGTAGTTAGTGCTTTCTGCTTCATTTTTTCTTTTCTTGCACACATGTCCAGACTGCAGTCACCAGATGAAAAGTATCGTCAACTCAAACATTGGCAGGTGCTTGATTTTTATGACAAGCTGAGTATTGGTTGGTTATGTTCAGGTTCTTTGTGTCTGTCAAAAGAAAATAGCAAACCTGAAGGTAAACAAAGTGTTGCAAGACCAGAATAATGCAATGCCATGAGGGATATCTGTGCGAGGTGTTTAATAGCAGCATCTGATTTCATGAGTGTAAGTTTTTGGCAATTACCTCTGCATGTCTCCAAAATAAAACTTAAGAATCTCCTACTTAGAACCTACCACAGAAATTGGTGACTTCTCTTGACTTGCCTAATGAGGAGAACCTGCTTTCAGATGGAGAGGAGCTGGTTTTAGTTTTGGGTTTTGGGGATGCTCTCAGCTGTCAGGATTTTGTTTGTCTGCTTGACGACGTTTAAGGAAGTGGCACATTTGCCCATATTCCTTTATCAAGTACGACTGTCACCACGCAAACTAGGAAGGCAGAACAGATCTTCAGTTGGCATGGAAAATGAAATGCCACAGGCTTCAGCTTACGTCACACTGGATTTTGTTAATGTAGCCAGCATGAAGATCTTGGTGTCTAAATAGATGTGTATTTTTCCTAGCTGTTTCTCCAGTACAGTAGGTCTCAGTCTGTCTCTTACCTTGAGGTTTAAAGGGAAAAGGAGATGCAGTGAGATGGCCCTCTCTTGGAATCTGGCTTATCCAGTTAGAAATTTCTATTTCACACTTGGGTGACTGGAACACTGATAAAAAGAAAAAAATTTTCCAGCAGCAGAAATAAGTGAAAGAAGAAGTTGGCTCAGAAATACCAGGCAGATCCAAACGATGCTTCTGTCTGTGCGAAACAAGGAGCACTGAAACGGGCTTTCGTATGTGCTGCATGTAAACAACTCTGGCTGAGCTCCTCGAACTGGCTTGAAAAAGAAAATTCGGCAGCTTTCCTAGCAATGACTGCAGAGAGCTCAGCTAGCCTTTGAGGCATCTGCATGTGAAGGGGAAAGGGTGTGAGGGATGGGAGGAACGGGTGTGACCAGCACGCTGAGGTGTGACACCAGTTAGCAGATGTGCAGATAGCGTAATGGAAACTGGCCAAACCATGTGCTGGGTGGAAATCTTGACCTGTAAGCAGGAAAATGCTGCTTTAGATAACGAGGTGGGGGGAAAGGTAGAGGGATACGGGTGGAGGAAGAAGCACAGCAATAGAAAATGTCCAATGTTGGCTTCAAAAAAAAGATTCCGCTTTTAACTAAGATGTAGATGCTGCCACTAGCAAAATGAAAATTTGTACAGCAACTCCAGTCACTCCTTAGTGTAGTGAAGGAGCAAGAAGGACACATTTAATGTGAGGACAGAGGCAAGATGGGCCTGTGGATTCTGGAAAGACTATTTTTTTAAAAACCAAAATGATTTAGATACATACGTATGTAAAATGTTAGAGAAAGCAAGATATCTTCATAAACACCCACACTGATTTTTGTCTAAAGCTTCATAAGTAGTTACGATTTAGGGTGAGACCTACAGATTTAGGGTGAGACCCTTCGTCTCCGGGTCTGTATCTGAAATCCAGTTTCTTGAGGTGATCCTACTCTCCCGTCCACCAACTGTCCTGCAGAAATGAAGGGCAGATGTAGATCCACCTACTGTTGTTCAAGAGCTTGGTCATTTCTCCAAAGAATATCTCTTGAAGCAGGCAGTAGTTAATAATCTTGTTGTGAGAGTTGGTTTCAGGGGCTCCAGGTTTGTGTGCGCTTGGAGGACAGTCGGTAGAGGAATATTTCTAGAATAACAAACTGCTTCTCACAAAACAATGCTAAACGACAGAAACCAAGGTGTCTAACCCCAGAAGTCTTTTAAGACAGCAGCCAGCAGCATGCGTAGGGATTGAACTGGGATGATCTTAATAAAAGTTGCTGAGTATTCAGTTTATTTAAAAACTCTGTGGTTGCCTGATACAGATTTGGCCCATAGGTACCTATTTTTTTTTTTTAATGCAGCATGTCTGCTGTGAGAAGTTTACAGCGCAATTGAAGAGAGTCATGTGTTAAAGAGGGGGAAAAAGTGAAAGGGAGTGTGAGGGAGAGAGTAGCTGGAGCAAATAGGAGAATTAGGTGTTTAGTTCTTAGGGTGTGGGAAGAAAAGTGCAAATGTCACGGAGGCATAAAGGAAATTGTAAAGAAGGGTCGTCAGCTACCCCAGCCCCAGGGGAGAGAGAGAGAAGGAAGAAGAGGAGACTTTGAAAACCCACGTGAGAGTTATCTAAAGGCTGCTAAGCCACAGAAAAAATGGGTTTCAGGAATAATACTGAGAAGATTTTGGCATTTACTTTTACCTCAGAACGGCAGTTGCGGTATGCGTGGCCGACGCACAGATTTGTGCATCCCCCAGTGGGAAGCCGCCTCCAGGCACTACCTGCCCGCTCGCTTCCTCGCTCACCTTGGCTTTCACCTGGAATTTTTAGAAACCTTCCTGCCACATTCTGTTCGAAGTGCAATGCCAAGACTTTTGCTGTACGAGAATATTTTTAACTCCCGAGAAGGCTGATAAGGAAATACAGATAAAAATAACATGATGGGAGGAATCTTCCTCAAAAAGGATAAAACCTGCTGGGTCTGCAGCAGGAGCTTTTGATGTGCTGGGTCTGCAGCCTGCGACTCTGTGTAACGCGGCCGTTGTGCCTTTCAGGTGTGGGATCCACAACATGTTCCCTCTACACCTGGCAGCGCTGAACGCTCACTCGGACTGCTGCAGGAAATTGTTGTCGTCGGGTAAGTAAATCCCGCGTTGTCTGGGGAGCTGGAGTAGTGTGTGTCTCTGCTGCTTACAACTCCTTTACACCCTTTGTTGTGAATTGTTCCGACGAAAGACGTGCGGTGAGGGGCGTAGGTATTGTTCATGCCCAAAGCTCTTTTCTCCTGGCAGGTTCAGAGAATTTAGCAGGAGGAGGCAGGAAATGTGGGAGCCAAGCTGTAGGAGTGTGAGATACTGTTTTGTTTGGCTCTCCCCCCTCCCAAGGGATAATTCAGGAAACTCCTTCCTTGGTGCCTGCACTGGTGCAGGTGTTTGTGTCTCACTGATGATGGTGCATTTCTGAATCCAGACAGGGTAAGGGAGTTAGGCTGCCCAAAGTTCCGTGGGCACGAGGGGGTAAGTGAGAGAAGGTGTAGCACCGAGAGAGCAGTCCTAGGATCCTCACCAGAGCCCAAAGCAGAAGACGCGGGAGTTTGCTCTTGCAGCCATTTCAAAAGAGGCAGTAATCAGGTGCCAAATCCGAAATTCTTTTCTTTCCAGACTAGAGTTCCAGTGAGTTAAAAAATCAGAAGGCAGATTGTATGCGTTTTCTAGAAAATTGCTTCATTACTTAACACATAAAATCTCCTGCAATTGCTTTTTCCCCTAAACTTGAGTCCTGTAGGATATTAAAAAAGGCGTGAAAAATGGCGATTACATACTCCATGACATTAAACCCTGGCACGCTCTGGTCTTTGCCACTGCATCAGGAGGGAAGAGAAAAAGCTCTGGGTGACCAGAGTTAATACTGCCAGGCTTATGTTTTTGACCTCATGCATCTTGATGAATAACCCTGCGTGTGCCTGGAAGCTTCTTTCTGACCTGAAAACCACAGGCGATCAAAATGGCCCCGTTTCATGTCCAGGCTGGCTCTGTGGTTTTCCCTCGTTTCTTCACGTTTTATGTCTTTGTGTCCTGCTGTCGCATTCATCCTGATAAATATCTGCCTCGTAAACGCCTGTCACGTGGTTTTAAATAGGGGCGTGGCGCAGAGCTGGATGCCGAAAGAGACGCTCCTCGACTTTGCGGCTCTTTTTATAGCGCTGCCAAAGCGGAGCAGCCGCTCACCTTTCCCGTGACAACCTCTTTCTGACTGTAGTTGCTTGCGTTCTTTTTTTTTTTTCCCAACTAACTGATTTTTCTGTCTCTGCGATGTTTCTTGTGGTTTAACTAGGACAAAAGTATAGCGTAGTGTCCTTGTTTAGTAATGAGCACGTGCTGTCTGCAGGCTTTGAAATAGACACCCCCGATAGCTTCGGAAGAACGTGCCTCCACGCCGCCGCTGCAGGAGGGTGAGTAGCCGTGACCGTAGCTGCCGGACGCTATTTCGTGGCTTCCTTGCAAGTTTGGTGCCAGCCAACTCGACTGTGCCGTCCACAGAGGAATTTGTTGCGGTGCGAGGGGAGCGAAGGGGATGGGATGCTGAATCTGGGTCGCTTCTGAGCCCGTCTTTTGCCACTGCCCTCGCATCGGGTTTGCTGGCAAAGTAAAGGAGACGGCCAGATTCCCTCTGCCGCGGGGAGCTGGGGAGTGTTTTCCTGGGTTCTGCCTTCGGATTGTGTCCTTTTCCAATAGTGCAACGACACAACGGTGCCTGTCAGATTGTAGTTCTGGAGTCCAAATGCAGCTCGTCTCGGTCTTTCCCATTTTTCAGGTCCAAGTTTAAAAGTTTCTCAAAGAAAAACCAGCAAATGAAAACAACAACAACAAAAAAACCCACAAACGAGCAACCCCCAGCTTCCAAATTAGAAAGGGACGATGCATTCCTGATAAGTGCAGAAAGGCCAGAAATTGAAATAACTGAAAACTGAAATCCGTCAATTTAAGTTGCAGATGTAGCATCCCGTTAGTTTAAGTGTTTCCAAATAACTGTCAGCGGAGTGCCGGGCAGTTAACCTAACAAAAGGACTAAACATCTGGCAAGCACCAGGAGTTTTGATTCTTCCCTTGAGTACTGCATGGCTCAGAAAACGGCTGAAACGGAGCCTTGCCTAGAACCCAGCTTGGATTCTCTGTGGTTACGGCAAGCAGAAACAGCCATCCGTGGCAAACGCTTGGCAGTCTTTCTGGAAGTTGCTTTTTCGTCTTGGTGGACCAATATATATGTATCTCACAAGGGTTTTGTTATTATGAAAAATTAATAGAATTGACAAAAATACAGTTTTTATTATTCTTAAGGTATTGCTTTCCCTGATGCTTGTCTCACATTAACGGAGGAGGTGTGGCTGTGATTATAGTATAGTGCAGATGCCACCTCTTCAATAAGGCTGCACCCCAAAAGAATAATAAAATCAACCTGGCAGTCCTAAAGAGAATGAGAGGCTTCATAAGAAGCGAAAGCTACTCGTGAAAATAAGTGTATTTTTGCAGTGGTTTACTACAACTGTCATCCCTAAGAAGTGTTTGTATTTTTAGTATGTTGCGGAGAGTGCTCTGTAGCAGTTTTGTGCAACAGCAGTTTAGAGTAGGGATGAACATATGCCAACCCATTGGGGTTTTTTTGGTGCTGGAGCTGCATGCCGAAGGCATTCTTTCTTTTCCTGACACATGCCTGTTACTGCCATTATAGGAAGGGGAGTTGCATGGGTGCTAGGAAAAGAACATACTTCGGAAGCCTGCTCATCTGATTGTGAAAACAAAAGATTTACTGTCCCTGTGAATGACAAGGAGTCTTGGAAAGTGCTGCGCTTCTTTACATCACGTTCTGTCTTGGAGCTGTACCTTTACTCACTTGAATCACAAAAGATGTGAGAATTCAGCTGTTTTGTTTTCTGCTGGAAATCCCCTGGCATTACACGAGATCAGAAGCAGCTCTGATGTGGTGGATTCTGTCAGGAGATGCGAAGCAGTGGCCCAACTCATCCATTTATATAAATGCAATGCTGATATGGCAATCACTTTAAATAGCCGCATCCCTTATTCAGCGAAACACCTGGAGATGTGCTCAAATCTATCAAGAGTCAACTAATCATATGAGAATAAACCTAAAATTAAATCTAACTAAGTAAACACGATTTGAGCAAAGTGCTTACTGTTGAGTGCTTTGCCGAACGAGGGTGGGTTTCATTAAATGTCACCTCTTCGTTATTACCCTGGCATTTTATAACTTAGCAACAACTTTCTTTTCAAGTTCTCTTTTAAAATACTGGCTCAGTGTGGGAAGCATTGGGGTACAGCTCCCACTGAAAATCTCCAGACACACTGTACTGTGCTCTCTTCGGAAAATTAATTTTTATTTTCTTCTGCAGAAGCTTGAGGAAAAAAGGAAATAGTTTCTGCAAGCTTCATTTTCTGTTCGATTGAAGTTCACGTCGTAGTTGGCTGTACCCTGTTTTTGCATGGCAAATAATCAAAAATAGTTAGAGTAACGTTTTCCTTTTTGGGGGGAGCAGGGACAGAACAAATGTAAGCTTCTGTTTTGTTCATGTTTCGTTTTCTTTGCTTCTCTTTCCAGTAATGTTGAATGTATAAAACTCTTGCAAAGCAGTGGAGCAGATTTTAATAAGAAGGACAAATGTGGGAGGTAGGTAAATTATGAAGTTCACTAAAAAAAAGAGAAAAAATCTAGAAAGCAAGGAAGAAGGACCACCTTTGTCTGGAAATCATATGTTCTATGAAAAATGTCAGTAAAATAAAGTAGGAGTTTGGCCTGCCCTGCAGAGCTCCCGCTGCTGCGGTTACATGCCAGCCAGCCAGGTGCAGACTTCATTTCATCCATAAAAGCCCTCCCATCCTCTCGAGGTTTCTGTTTTAAAATATCACAGCTTTATTTTTTTCTCCTCGTTTATTGCTTTTCTTATTGCCTAAATTCTTGCGCCCGTGTGCCCGAGGCAACACCTGGTTTACAGTGGGAGGATTGCTGCTTTTTTACGTGCTTCCGAGAGGCTTTTTTGACCCCACGGGAAGTGTTGCCGTGCCAGCTGAACAAGACACTGCGCGGGACACTGTGCTTTGCTCTGCCTCCCAAGTGGTGTGTGTGCAGAGCAACAGAGAGGCTGTCGCTGGGAACAGGGGGTTTGCAAGACGCAGATTGATGAGCTGTACCCTGTTAGGCTTTGTCAGAGCACCAAAACTTCCTGTGAATACAGTGTTTTGTTCAATTTGCATAAATTGGCGTTTCATCACAGGGACGTAAGACTCTGATATTGACTGTTGGCAGCCCGTAGGAGTGCAGCAGTTAAGATTTATCGTTATCCTCGATGGAATACGAGGTAACGAATTGTCGCTTACATTCCAGGACGCCTTTGCACTACGCAGCTGCAAATTGTCATTTCCACTGCATTGAGACACTGGTGACGACAGGAGCCAATATTAATGAAACAGATGACTGGGGACGCACCCCTTTGCACTACGCTGCTGCTTCCGACATGGACCGAAAGTAAGAAAGCCTCTTTGTATGCCCCGTTTATTTTGCTAAATCAGTGTCATGCTGTTCTCTTCGTGATTTGGGCCCAAAAAACGATCCCGCTAGCAAAGGCACGTCTCTCAGCTGTATGCGTAGCTGTGAGTTGCTCTGATGTTAAGCCAGATGCCCAGATGAGGTGACGTTTCAGCTCTGCGGTTTGCCTTTGATGTATCACGCAGTTCTGTAGCTGCCCTGTCCTACTGGCCATTTTCGCGACGTTTTATCTGCCGTTCTCCTCCGTGTGGCTTCCTCACAAGAGTAAGCTCGGAGGATTTTCTACACATCTGCTTTCCAAGTCCGTCAGAAGGGATGGGGCAAGAGGCAGCAGAAGGAGTTTTCCTAGATGAGCTGCAAACAGACATCTGGCCATTCTAACAGACTTTCTGGAGAAGATGGGCTGCATCTATCCATCAGACTCTCTCCGCTGTCAGAGCTTATAAAAATGCTCACTCTGTCCAAACAGGTTGCTTTTCAGAGATTTTACAAAGAGAGAGAGACCTGGGGAATATCTTTTGGCAGAATGCAGAGCTATTCTTGTGAGAAGGGGGGAAAACAGCTGCAAAAGTTAGAAATCCTGTGGTTGGTGACGGCAGTTTCTAATTCCCAGCTAGTCACATGTTTTGGCAATCTCTCCCTTACGACACCCTGTATAAAACAGGCTTGGTTATCCTGCTGGTTCTCTCTTAAAACTGTTAGCGACCTATATTTATTTTAGGTGATCCCATCCTTCTCTGTCTCATTCCTCCAGACACTAAGGAACTATTTGTTTGGTTTCTTGTAATGTGAGGTCTGATGAAAATATGTTTGGCTCTTCCCCAGCAGAATGCCACCTCAAAGCCGTTGCAGAAAATCTTTGGCTTCGCTTTATGCAGAGGTTTGGATGTCATACCAGAGCCTTGGTAGCTTCTTCATCATTTGCTGTGATAATACTGGTGTAAAAAACGTCTTCCCTATCACCCTCAAACCTGAGCGGTGCTGGGAAGAAGGCAGCAGGATCTTCAATACTCAGTGCTTCGCATTACAATCAGAGTAGGCTTGTAGGAAGGTTTTTGCCACTGGCTGTTCTAACTCTGTCTTGCAAGGGTTGAAGTGTTACTTGGGGTGTTAAGAATGTCGATTCAGTGTGTGTTTTCCAGCTTTTTGACTCTTCATAGGTGAAATCTGCCTTTATATGGTTAACTTCAGGATGTATCTATTTCCATCACTAATTAAAGAAAAAACAAACAAGAAAAATGTTACTTTGGTAACATCACTGGCAGTGATATGTTGCCTTTATTTGTCCTCATAGGCCAAACCTAAACTGGTTCTGATGTGGCAATGCTGTCTTCTCATTAAATTTTCCAGTTTGAGGTCTTCTGGAAGAAGCCTTGTTATATCAATGAAATGCTATTTTATAGATCAGCATTTTTTTTTTCCTGCCGGATGCCAACAAACTCCCAAGGTCGGCCAGTCTCTGTCCCAAGAATATTCATAATTATTTAACTTTGGATGTGGGCAGTTCATGAGCAGGCAAAAGCCTTGGTACGGAAAGGTTGCCCTACTCTTCCAGCTGTCCAGCTAACCGCTGTGGTCTTCAGGAAGTTCCCTGTCCTGCAATGGACATCACAGCAGCATTTTCATTAAATAGAGGATTGGGGTTCCTGAGTATGTGCTCTTTCTCTAGATCATCGCTTATTCTCTTCAGGGAACCTTATTTTGAGACCTCACTGACTCGTAGCTAAGTGAAAGCAGGTGGCGATAGGACTTCAGCATAGCACGAGTACTGCCTATGAGCTTACAATGTTAATATTCAGGGGAATTATCTTATTGACCATTAAATCTTCCCTGAGTCAGTAGGCAACAGGCAGACCCTGGGTTTGTTGAACAACCCGTTATTGCTAGTGCCCACAGGAAGAATGTCAAATCTTGATGTTACAAATAAGAAATTGCATATTAAAGAGAGAACGTCCCATTCTGCATGGTGCAGAATCTAGCCTGGGGTTTGCGTGTTATCTCGGGATTGAAATTAACAAACTGTCCTTCTGCAAACCTTTGGAGGTGTCAGTCCGTGATTGTAGCAGTTTGTAACTGTATTCTCTGTCAGCCTGGGCGGCCAAGAAGGATCATAATCACAAGCTCGCGATTGTACGTTCACAAATCATAGACTTCTGCCTGCCATCCGTCCAGCTGGGGAGCAGAGGTGCCAGAAATGATCCAGGTGTGCAGGAATACGAAGTCACAATGAGCTCTTTGAAGAATCTAAAGAATCTGACCGAGAGAGCCACACGGCGCTGCCAAGATATTCAAAGAAAGCGAGGAGAGTCAGCAGCACAGGTTCAGATTCAAGATAGACCAATTTAGTATCAGGGATTCAAGTTCCTCTGAATCTTAAGTGTTAGAGAAGAACTAGCAGGTTACTGTGGGAAGGAGCAAGCTGTGGTGATCCTGAGTTCCTCTCAGCAAAGGGAACAACGCGCACAACGTTTTGCTAGGAATGGTGATCAAACTGTTTCTGATAGAAACCAGAATTTTCTGGGTTTTTTTTCTGGCATTGACTTGCAGGATGATAAACTAGCATGTCGTAGTTGTCTCCTTTGCTGCAGACCCAGGCAGAACACTCGTCTAGATTGCGTTATTCCTACTGTTGGCTGGAAGAGGTCGGCTCCTTGAAGAGGAGATTGGGGATGGGTGGCAGACTGTGTCACGGTCACTGGTATAGTATTTTGAAAATAAGATGCGTTTTTCTGTCCTCTGCACTAAGAAGAAAGAATATTTTAGGTAACTCCCATGAAAATGCTGAAGAACTCGAACGAGCCAGTGAGATGAAGGAAAAAGAAGCTGCATTGTAAGTTTGGTGTCAGTAAAGCAGTTAGACTCCATTTCTGGAGACCCCCGCTGCTTTGGGCTGCACTTCACGCACTGCTTTTGCTTGTCCGTCGCTCTACTAAATGCAATGCTTGGCTTTCACAAGGGCTAATCTAAAGAGAAAAGCTCCAAGTTCTTCTCTGTGCATATATTCCCTAATATTTCTGCCTCTGTGCTTGTTGCTGTTTGTTAATTGAAAATGTTCTGCTTCGGTAATTTAGTAATTCTTTAGTATCATGTGCTGTCTTATTTTAGTGCTTTGCACTGAGCATGTGTGTTGCCAAAAAAAAGTGGCCAATGGCTTCCTCTATTTATTTACTTGAACTGACATTTTCATCTAGCTCCTTAACATTTTGTTTTGTTCTCTTCTGTTTTAAAAATCCCCTTTTTCACATGACATCCTCTCATATAGTGGAAATCAGAAGCTGTGAAAGAAAGTACTAATAAGAAGATGGTGATTTCTTGATGGTATAAGAAAAAGTGTCAGGCACTGTAAAGAGCATAAGGGATCCTTTGAAAAACGTGTAATTTAAAAAAAAAAAAGCTAACCAAGAAGGAAATATGTGTATATATGTGCCAGGAAATTAACTCAGTCAAGTCTGTGTTTTTCAGCTTGCCATAAGAGGCTAGTGGTTTGATCCAAGAGTTTTTACGTACAGTAGTAACAATTCCAGGCTGTTTGCATCATGGTACAGAGCTGTGTAGGTTTTTTTCAGGTAGAAAATGATGTTGTGATCTAGAGTGGCAAAGGCTGGCTTGAAGATTGTTGTTTATGAAGATCTGCAGAGCTGAGCAGGGCTTTTCTGTTTAAAAAAATAGTGAAAAGAGGGATACTCGTCTGTAATTTGAGGTGCTGCTAGAAATCCAGAATTAACTGCCAGCTTTTAGTGCCGCTCCGAGTTGCAGTGAGAGACGTGTGAAATATTGTGAGCTCTCTTAGATATTGTGAGCTCTCTTTTAAATGAGTGAATTGTCCACAGGTGTCTAGAGTTCCTTCTACAAAACGATGCCAACCCGTCCATCCAAGACAAAGAGGGGTACAACACTGTGCATTACGCTGCTGCGTACGGGCACCGGCAGTGTTTGGAACTGGTGAGTGCTCAAACAGTACGGGAGCCCCTTAATTGCTGATATATACATGTGTGTATACTCGTGTCGTGAACTCCCCCCATGGTTTCCATTTGAATTCATTCAATATTCGCTGTGAAAACCTGCAGTGTGGTGCAGTCAACACAAATACATGCAACCTGTTGTATCTCAGTATTAATCTTGCTAATCCAGTCCTTGTCCAACAAGCGATGTTGTCTGTGAGTGGAATTTATGTGTGCTCAAGTTATTTAGTAATATTATGTGATCAAAATATTCCCAGTGTATGTGCCAGCAGTACGGGATAGTTCCCAATCGGAAGCTGACATGTTGTCTGACCTGCAAACTGAGAGAGTAAATAGCTTTTGTCAGCCGTGGACCCGCAGTGCCAGTTCCCCTCTGATCACACAATAGCAGCCTTGATAAAGTTACCGTAATCAAGATTAACTTGTATGCAATGTCCCTGGGATGTTTGTTCTTGTGGTTGTTTTCTAATATCCTGCACCTGGATACTTAGAAATTGCCTATCATGAGAAGCCACAAATTTATAGCCAAAATTTGGATTTGGGAGGTGTGTAGTGTGGGTTTATAGAAATCTGTGACTTGTAAAAATAAGTGTCACGAAGATGGGTGTTAACTGATCTACTTGATATATGGGGTGATCCAACTCTGTTGTGCCGCATGTTAGCAGGCTCTGGCTGATCAAGAAAGAAAAGCACTACAATGAGGAAATTGTACAGATACTCAGGCTTTACCAAGAGCGTTTAGTGTTTTCTATTGTTTGGTTCTTTTTTTCGTTGTCCAAGAGACAATTATTGAGGCACAGCACATGCCGCTTTCCCACCACACCTCCCAGCGTGCTCGGTTACTGCCGCCACGGGGACGCGCTGGCCTGTGGCAGGGTCGCAGCAGCTGGAAACCCCAACCGGTGTGTTGAGGACACTTAGAACGTCGCTGCTGCTCTGCCGCTTGGGGCAGTGAGTTTGACCTTTCAACGCGTAGAGCCTTTCCCTAGGGCCGGTCTCCCCTAACTCGGCCCGTGGGGATGGAGGGCTCTCTGGCTGCCCGTTTGGAACAAAGGCGAACGTTCTTGGCGTTTGAAGCGTGCATACGCATAGAGTAGCCTCCTCTGGGCTTGGATGGTGTGGTGATTTGGCCCCGACTGGGGGCCAGGAGCTCACCAAAGCTGCGCTATCACTCCCCTTTCTTAGACGGACCGGGGAGAGGGAATATGCAACAAGAGGCCCGTGGGTTAAGATAAAAGCAGTTGCATATAGCAATAGCAAAGGCCACGCGCAGAAGCAAAGCCAAACAAAGATTATTCTCTACTTTCCATCAGCGGGTGATGTCCGGCCGCTTTCCCAGGAAGCAGGGCTCCAGTACGCGGAGCAGTTGCTCTGGAGGACAAACACGAACAGCGAACGCCCCCCCACTTCCCTCTTCCTTCTCGCTTTTATATCTGAGCTGATGTCATATGGTATGGAATACCCCTTGGGTCACTTCGGGTAAGCTGGCCCGGCTGTAGCCCCTCCCAGGATTGTTACTCACCCCCAGCCTGCTGTTGGGGGAATGCTGGAAAGCCGCAGCCTTAATGCTGTGTGAGCACTGCTCAGCAGTAGCCAAAACACTGGGGTGTTATCAACACCTTTTAAGCCACCACTCCAGAAACACAGCACCGAGAGAGCTGCTGGGGGAAGCTTAATTCCACCTCAGGCTGACTCAGTACAGTTGGCCACAGCGATGTGCATCGCAACCCTGCCCAGGTCTTATCGACAGATTCTTGGCGTGACTCGCGTGGGCAGAGATCTCTGTAATGAGCAGAGATGTCTATAACGGCATCTTCACTGGGGAATTCTCTTTTCAAGCTTCATTTCACAGTCCCCGTGTGCCACTAGCGTGGAGCAGGCGCAGAGCGAGGCCCCCTCTCTTTTCTTTCATTTGCTGCTGTACACTCTTTCTGGCAATGTACCAGCTGCAGACAGCGACCTGCTGTCGAGTCCTTGGGCTCGCCAGACAAAGGGTTTTTCCATATCAGCCTTCCCATATTTGTGGCTAGTGTAGAAACCCAAGGGCAGGGATCATCTGCAGAGTCGTAGTCACACAGCTGTTCTGCGTACGCTAGCGACAGAAAACTGCTACGGATTTTAGCCTATTGCCTGCAAAGGAACACTCTTGTGTGCTGGGTTGTCTACCTGAAAGCTTTGTGGGGACTGGGATTTCTTCTGTGTTACAAAATATTTACACGTTTGAGTGCGATTTAGGAAAGGCTGGTTTATCTATGAAAACGCAGTTACATTATTTGACTTTTGTGCTTACTGTGAGGCCAATACCTTGGCTGGAATTTAGCTAAATTTCTCTGTGAGGAGAGACGTTAGGAGAAATTAAGAGTGAGAAGGTCACAGCCTTTGACCCAAACGAATAAAAAAAGACAAGAAGCTTTCTTCCTGGAGGACCTTTAGGTTGTCTGGGATATTAGTGGGGTAGTTGCCCTGCAGTGAATGGCGTGATGTTGCTAAAAAGAGAAGAGTTGGAAGCAGCCTCTTGAATTCTTTCTCCCTCTGTAAGGAGCCATTCATAACGTCTGACAGGTGGGCACGTGTGCTCGCGAGCAACTGAACCTCCCATCGGCTTCCCTACTCTGAAAATAGCTTCACGTTTGTTTAGATTGGGACTGACTGCTTTGGTGTTCACTAGTCAGGGATGTTGGTCACGATCTCTGCCCGGTATTTTGGAGCTGATGACATCACCAAACCACTTTGAAAAAAAGTGAAGAAAAACATTTTATTTCGTTGAAATGATCTCTTATCACAAAATCCTTACAGGCATGAAAAGAGTGAGATCTTAATTGTAATTTCACATTAAAATTCCATCTGGAGAGCCAGTCAAGCCCTTTGTGCTGCTGAAAATAGATCTCTGTGCAACGTTAGGGCAAACAGAATCAAAAGCCTGTGTCTCCCGTAGTGAAGTCTCTTCTCTGTAAGAATGGGTGGACATTTTTCTTTTAATCCGCTCTTCATTCCATCAGCAAGGGAAACTCCCTCTTTGGCTCATACAAATGGAATCGGCACAGGGGCTGGGTCAGTTGGGGCTGGGGGGAGAGCACGGTTTAACCGTGGTGAATGACTTCGTACCTGTGAGAGCCTTCCCCATGTGGAAACTCCTTCTTAGTGGAGAAGCACGAAGTCATGTACTCAAGGGGTTCCAAAGAGGAAAAAAACCTTGGAAATTAATGTTTGAAAATAACTATAATAAGCCTAATATGTCTGTCAGTCTTAGAACAACCTAAATCATGTAGATTGACTGAATTACTTGAGTTGTGACGTCAGCATTAGTGCAGTATGTACCCACTGGTTGCACGACCGACAGCAGCCTCTATACGCGAGGTATGCACCACGGTGTAAGTTAGCTTATGGCAGTGCGTTTTGGCTTAGATTTGGTGTTTTGGAAACTAGACAAATTTGATGCTAAAAAGTTTTCTAGAAAGCTAATGCTGCTTGGGAAGTCAGTGTGTGCAGGAATTTACCATCTGCTCCAGCACCCTGCTGGCACTTTGGCTTGTAGGAGAGGAGTATTTCCCAGTATCTTGGAGGTTCGTTTTCTGTCTCGGTGACAGAGTTTTGTCTTTTTTTTAGTTTATATTTTTACTTTCCTGGGGTGGAGAAGCAAGATGCTTACATCTGCTGTCTTCTGACAGAGAATAGCAAGGCCACTGCAGAACTTGAGGAGATGTTTTCCCTTCAGTTTGGAAGGAGTTCACAGACTTCTGCTGTGGCACAAAATACCTGTCTGTACCTGTGCGTAGTGTTTAAATGTGAGTGTGTGAAGGATGTCTGACTGCCTCAGATCTACTGAATCCAACGGAAAGGGTGTTTGGTCACGGCATACGGCACCGCATTAGACCGTGCAGCTCGGGAAGAGCTGCGGCTGCTGGGATTTAAGGGTTGTCCCCGGGTGTATTTATACACAGCGAGACATCCGCCTGCGCGAGCAGACTGTCAGAAAGAAACTCCCCCTGGTCTGTGAGTGTTTGTAGCCTTACAGAGCAATTTGCCTTCATCAGCAAGGTCTCTCACAGAGTGTGTACTTTGTGTCTGCACCTCTGCGTTCCGCTGACTGAGCAGATTGCTTTAAACGCGCTCGCCGCTTGCCCCTTTCCCCTCCTCGCTGACGGAGTACAGCAAGCGGTGCCTGTTGGCGGCAGCCGGCTGAGAGCCGCGGTCATCTCGCCGCTGTGGGAGTATTTCCCCCGGAAGCGGACAGTGTAAGGACGGGTGCACGCAGAATCAGGTCTTGGTTCATGGTTCTGTTCATGCGCTGCTCGCAATGTATTTTGTTCTGCAGGAAAACCAAAACAAAACCCCAAGAACCACGTTGCAGATTGGCCTTGAAAATGAATATTTATGTCTTTAATTATTCTAATTGACGTTTTTGATTAGATTGGAAGCAAAACTCCATTGGATATAGTGAGTAAATGAAGAATGATTGCATGCTGTGTATTGTCGTTTTTTACTTGAACTTCTTGTTTTCGCAAATCCTTGTCTTCACTCTGACAAAGCCTGAGGAAGAAGAGTCACAGCTTCTAACTAGCATGCCACGTACTTCAGGCAACTGCATGTGCGCTGCTCTCGTTGCTGCTGGATTTCCTTTTTGCTTTTGCTTAAAGGTTCAAGCTTTGCTAGAAAGTCCATCGCTTTTCCTCAACCGGCCTGAGGAGCTGCGAGGCAAGTGCACGCACCTGACCGGCACGACACTCCTCTGGACGTTAAAGTGACTTTGCGTTTGGTACCGTGAGATGGAACCAACACTTGGCTGTTTTCTGGGAGTTTGTGGCCAGTTCCAAAGTGGTTCAAGGAAGAAACGTAAATTTCCGAGCATTACTGAATTTAAAAAGCACCGGTGTGTGGTTTCACAGTAAGAGGACACAACTGAGGGGAGAGTAGCAAAAATACCATTGAAATGCTATTTTTAAAACTGACCATCACTGTGTTTCACCAGTGCTCAAATTTTCTAGCTTAAGAGGAAAATTTTAAAGGATAATGATGTCTCTGAATAAAAGCCTTTCTCTAACACCATATGAAGTTTTGCAAAGCTTTTGCTAGGTAAGAGAGATCCATAACGCAAAGTATGAGGCTTTACAGAACCTCTGAGATACAGTTTCTGGCCAGAAAGGAAGATGATATATGTGATTCGAGTGTGAAATTCCGGGCTTAGATCTCTGCCCTGACTTCTACATCCCAGGACATGAGCAACATACGATGCTGGCTGGTCCTGAGTAGGATCTCTTGCTCTCATTTGGAGCTGTCCTGCTCCATGTAAAATGGTCACTGGGTGAAAATCTCCTGTATTACCCACTGAGCGTAGCACTCACGTGGCTTTACTAGGAAACGATTTTGTGTGAAGTGGGAGAGCTCTGATGGAAAATTCAGGTCCCACAGGAAGAGAGCCAGGGGGTCTTGGAGGTGTGCTCAAATTTGGAGGTTTAGATATGTTTAAAGGCTTGAACATGCCAGGGAAGTGTCTCGTTTGCACGTAGTGACTGTTCTGGTAGGGTACTGGATATTTAGATTTTGTACTGGAAGAGTTGCGTGGAACTACTAATAAATTCCTTCAGACTCAGTCTGCCTAAGCTCCTGTGAAACTTCTTGCTTACATTATTTTAACTTCACCCGTAATCTATGCATGTGAGTGAGATTGATGTAAACATTGATTAATCTGATTTTTAAAGCCAGATTTTGGGAAAACATATCAGTCATTGGGATGTGTGTTGAATTATACCTGATCAAACTAAAATAATTTGGTTGTCTGTATGTACAGATATGGAGAGAGCTTTTAGGATTGCTTGTGCCCCCTGAGGATATTTTTGTACCATTCCACCTTTGAATTATTCAAACAAGAATAAGCCTGAGATTTAAAAACACGCTTCCCTTGTGCAAAGTAGTGCAGAAGTTAATTCTCTTACTCTTCTCTCTCATCTGAAACAACTGATGAGAGGCCTCAGTCTTGTGCTTGCTACTTGCTGGGAAGGCCTTTATTTAAAGGAAGCTGCTGCTGGTATGTTTTCCCCCAGCAGAGACCATTACCCATTGCAGTTTATTGGGAAAGATGAGATTCAAAGCGACATCCTAGCTGATATTCTTTTTATTCTGTTCTGAATGTGGCATTAGAAATTGTCACTTAGTGCCACTTCTGAATGACCTTGCAAGCGATAAGCACCATTGCTATGTAATTATTGCAGAAGAGCAACGCTCGACAGTTTCTTTTGTCTTAATTGCCTTTTTGATCAGCTCTGTGCATGTGTGATAATTTCTGAAAGCTGTTTGCTTATTAACCTTTCAGAGGAAAAGCACTTTGTGGTTTATACACATGTAATCTCGTGTTTTACCGTTTTGCAATGAGCATTAGTAGCGCTAAACCGAAGAAGTTTGTGATCAGTGTGCGAAGTCTACGTGTTGGAATGGAGAAAAATAGTACCAAAATAGTAAAACTCTCACAGAAAAGTCACTTTAACTTCAGAGGGAGTTAGCTCAAACCCATTGGTACAGTGTCTGTGGTTTGAAGTTTCTTCTGGCATCTTCCTTTTTAAAGTGTAGCTTAAAACTTTTATGCATGATGAAAGTATTGTCTTCTTCTCTGACTAACGGTAATTCAAATTTATTTAGATGCTTCATGAAGCTTCTTTTTTTCTTTAAACCAGCGCTGAAATTTGAAGCATATTGTAGTCTGTGAGGACAATCACATAAAGTATCCCGACTTATTAACTGGCATATCTGACTCAAAAAAAAAAAAAAAAAAAAGTAGGGAGGGAAAAAACACCACACCATATAAGTACAGAATAAAATCAAGCAGTAAATCCTCTTATGCCTGTAAATACCCTTACTGTACAAATAAAATTGTGAGAACTGTAGAAGTTATTAATCTTCATACAGAGAGGGGAGAGAGAAGGCAGTTTGTAAGAGCAGCCTTGTACCACTGTCAGTTTGTTATAACAGAACTGGATAATTAACATGTTTTGTCTTTGTCTGCATCTCACTCTGGCTCTGCTGCTGTGCAGGTTTAAGCTTCCAGAGCTGTCAGGGCAAGCGGTTTTGAGCGATAAATTCACCTTTTTAGAAACAGATGGACTGTGGGTAGGTTCTTCAAGTGTGCTCTAAGATGGAAGAGGCGTCTAGAGCTAGAGCCCCTGAAGACACACTGGTTGTGTGTTTCCACAACAAGTGCATGTAATTTTGTAGTAGAACCGTAGAAACGCTAGTGAAACTGGAGAATTGCCTGGAAACTTGGGGCTGGTACTTTTTGTCTCTTCGTGCCTGATGTTTGTCCTTCAGAGGGCTGTTTTCATTGTTCTAGAGCTCTCCTTGACAAGGCATGCGTCCTTAATCCTCCTCCTCTTGCTCTCCTTTATAATTTCTTCTCTTGTGCTGTGTGGCTGTGTATCTGAGAGCTGCCAGCTTTGCCATCAAGATTTTATATATGCTTGACTTCATGATGGAGACTTTCAGCCTCATGAGTAATAAGCTCATTAAGCCTCGTCTGCCTCAGCCTAAGCTGCTTTAACTCTAAGCCATGGAGATGCCTTTTGTGAGGGACTCTCCGATCCCACAATTTGTCCCTTTAGAGCTGTAATTTTGTTAATTTTCTGTGTGCTTTTTTTTTTCTCATGTGCTCGAAAGGCAATTATCTGCTTTGCTCCAGGAGCCTTCTGACAGATTAAGGGAAGCGTTTCTCTGTAAGATTTTGACCCTGAAATTTCAACAGATGATGATAAATATAATTAAAAGTGATTAAATTAGTCTGCTGTGTTGGCCTTATGGGCTCAGAGTACAGGCCAGGATCAGGCAGGCAGAGGAACAGGCTTAGTGCTTGAGTTTGTTTGGTGGAATATTTTTTAGTTTGTTTACTCACTAGAGAAAATCAGAGCATCTTCATGTATTCAGAGTGGGCTAGTCCTTCATCCTGTTTAGAGCTGCCTTACCTAAGAGCAGCATTTTAGACCAGAGGTGGCTCCGCATGGTAAGACCAAATGTGTTTCCTAACTCTGCCCCAAACCTACTGAAGAACTGGCATGGGGCTTGATAGATTTTTTTGTTTGCTTTTCCCCTTAGCTGCAGGGGAGTGTTAAAATCCATATTACCTGTTTTAATACACATACCCACTTGCTTTTAAATGGTATTTGCATCAACACACATTTCCTTCCCAGTCCTGACATTTTACTAGGCACAAAATATAGAAATAAGAGAAATTACTGCTTAATCTTCTAGCTTTTCCATAGGATTTGGACTACTGTCCTTGTTTAATACGAGATTTTTGAGACTTTATGCATTAGTAATTCTAGCTTGTGTTCCATCCTATTATGAATTGTCTGGGTTGTCACAAAAACTTCCTTTCCTCTTTTTCATTAATTCCTTACTCTGAAAAAAAAAAATCCAAATAATAATAATAAAAATAACCTCAAAAAACTGTGTGAAAAATTGACTCGTAACCTCAGAAACGTTACAAGTCAGTTGTAGTTTCCTGTCATGCTTTTCTTTCCCATTTACAGCCTCCTGTTACTAACTTTCTGTAAAATGCTAATTTCCAGTCACAAGGGTATTTGGACACTAACTCTCTGAGTAGTTATTAAGTAAAATAGCACAAGCAGTGGCAGCACTACTCAGCTACTCAGCACACTCTGAACTGTCAACTTTGTTGTCGATCCTGTGTGTGGTTTTCTTTGCAGCCTCAGTTGGATAAGGTGTCGGGGTGCACGTTGCTATCATGAAGTGGTGCTGATCTGTATTCCCTCCTACTGGATGGACAGAACCGCCCCGGGTTTTAAGCCTTAAAATGCTTTGGGATCCCTTGAACTGAAGAGGAACATATAAAAATACGATGCACGTTACAAGATGTTTGTAAGAGTTGAAGGATGTGTCGCCTTTCGTTAGACTGTCATTATAGGAGTGGATTCTACTTTGATAAATTACAAAAATGACTGCGAATGACTCACAGCTCAGTTATAATTACTCCCAGGGCTAATTATGTGTCAGATTTATCCAAAACACTGGATCAGAGATGGCTTGCGTACGCCTCACATGCGTAGTCGTGAAACTGTGCTTGTTCCAGTGTAAACTTACTCAACAAATCCTTCCTTCCAAGGGCTCTTTTCTCACCCAGGCAGGCCCTATGATTTCATGGAAACTAATTAATCTCAGTCAGGATGTTCATGACAAGCTTTTAAGCTAGTGTGATAACTTTACCCTGTGGGGAAAAAAACTTGAAAATACATTACAGAAAAGGTTGTGAAATATTGATTGCACACAGTTCGTCAATGTGGACACCGAGGACAGAATAAATCTCTGATTTATAATCCATGAGAACTTATCCTGACTCACGCAAAGATGTTTTAAGACTGTTTGTTGTTGTTGTTGTTGTTGTTTTTAATTATTTTCAGCTTCTGGAAAAAACGAACAACGTGTTTGAGGAATCTGATTCTGCAGCTACAAAAAGTCCTTTGCATTTAGCTGTAAGTATGAGATGTGTAAAGAGTTTGATCAGTATCTCCTAAAATAATCCCTTAATCTCTGTCTTTAAAGCAAGTCTAATCATAGGCGTATTTTGAAAAAGCTGCAAAAGTACGTAGGCCTAGATAAAACAAAAATAGGTTCTGGGCTGGAATCATTAATTGAGTTTTTGGCAGTTGAAGTTCTTCTTTCTTATTGACTCCAACATTTGGGTAAGAATATGTCCTCCTGGGTTTAGCTAAAAACCCAGACCACTGAGGGTCATTCGGGCAGAGATACTGAAATGGAATTAAATGGAAAGTTGCAACTTCTTTTTACAACTAGTTTATTAATTTGGGGCTGGAGCCTGAGCCTCTGGTGTTCTCCTGGAGAAGTGCAGAGCGCACGAAGCTGTCTGGTACCCAGCGAGGTGAGGGGAAGCGTGTTTAAACCCCAGCACCACCCTGGGAGCGTGTCACAGAAACTGGTCTAACTGGGGAACAGCCCTTCCCTGCACTGCTCTGTTCTTCTGAACTTTTGGCCATGGTCACCAAGAGCAAGCTGCTGCCACCACTACTTAACCTTGAAACTCGGTGGTGCGCTGGTTCCTTTGTGTTTGCTTTTCCCGTCTGATTTCATTAATTGCTTCAACTCTGCAAATCAGATATGCTCGTGTACAAATAAAAGGAGGTTCTCTGTGAGTCTGACAGTAAGGAGAGAAGGGCAGTCCCTGCAAAGCTGAGAGAAATGTGTTCAGCTCCTGGGGCTACCCACTGGGTTGTTGGTTTGCCTCTACTGAACTGACAAATTATTGCCTGAAATTCCTCACCTTGGATTCTATTAGCAGATTAGAGCAAATCAATAACCATAATTTGTTAGAGCAAATCAACAATCGTAATTTCTGTTCTTAAACACTAGGAATATTTTAGGTTCTTAGCTACAGTATAATTTGGGAAAATCCTTTCAGGTTGAAGAGAGCCATAAGGAATCAAGAAAAGTGTGTGATTTCTATTTTCTAGGAGACTGTGGTGATGGATTTTATTCAGGTTTTATATGAAAGCCTTTGAGAGCTAAGAGTTGCATTCTTACATAACACATTTCATGTTTTAGGCCTATAACGGTCATCACCAAGCCTTGGAGGTACTTCTCCAATCCCTGGTAGATCTGGATATCAAGGATGAGAAGGGACGCACCGCTTTGGACCTGGCTGCCTTCAAGGGACATGCAGAGTGCGTGGAAGCTCTCATCAGCCAGGGTGCTTCTGTCACTGTAAAAGACCACGTCACCAAAAGGACCCCCCTCCACGCCTCAGGCGAGTGTGCTTATGTTACACTGGTGCTATAAACCCTCCAGCGCAGAAGCAGTTACCTTTACCGACCTGCTGTCCCTGTGCAGAAGAAGGAGGTTTTTTAGGTGTACTGAGGATCAGGTCCTGCAGTTAACCCTTTCTCTTTCGTTTCCTTGACCTTTTAAACTCTGTCCCTGTGGATCAGTCCTCCCTTGCACAGAATCCCATTTATTTCCACACCACTATGCTCTATGCTGACTGGTTTGGTTCTTCTTTACCTTACCCCTGTGTTGCCAGCCACCCTGTCAGATATTTCATGTTTCCCCCTCTGACATCTTTCCTCTTCATGGTTCCTTGGCCAAAAAGACAGGGGAAGAGAGAGCACTTGCCTCGCTGCTTCTCCTGTGGAAGAAAGGTCGAAAATACAGGTAGCCTCTGATCGATGATGAAATCATCCCGGTGTTCAAAACGTTCGACCTTTAGCAGTGGCAGCCCTACAGAAATGCAGCCCCTTTCAGACATGATCCTCCTCCTGAGCTAACTTGGGACCTCGCTCTGGCTGGGGGTCTGCTCCATCCCTCCTGTGTTGAGCACGAATTATGCAACATGCATGATTATCTGGAAAAACCGTAGAATTTGCCATTTATAAAAAAGGTTATTATTTAATATGTACCTGTCAGATAAATAGGCAGAGATGCCCAAGGGAATGTTGTTCCTCTGGCTATTCCTCAAGGGGCTCACTGCAGCATAACAGTGGCCTCTAGTGGGAAGCAAAATTAATACCTCATCGAATAACAATTATTTTCAGGGCCAGACTTAATTGTCTTTCTGTTTATCTTTTAATCTTGCTTAGATTAAAATGCATATGCATCCTCTAATACCAGTTTATTCTGTGTGTGATCACGGAAGTACAAACCAGAAGCGTAAGGTCAAGTAGACTGTTACCAGTTCTGCCGGCGGTACTGAAGAAAATGCGTGTAACGGATCTTCAGAGCGCGCTGAAAAATGCTTCCTGCTTCTCAGATTTTGCAGCAGAGCTGAGTGCATTACTCCCCACAACAGATCAATGACATAGACATGTGCTGCCAGAGTTTACAAATCAGAAGTTTGAGACCAAAATTCAGCGAGTGGGGTTTTTAGTTGCTTTTAGCAAAACCAGAAAACAGTAAATTCAACTGATCCTCACCCTGTTAAACTGTTGGTTTAATTAATTTAAATGGATATCAGTGCTGCCACAAAACTGGACCTGTGTTGGCAAAGAGCTTTCCCGTAGTTATTTCCCATATACTTTAGGGTCTGATGATGAACAAGGTGTGGCTTTGGTACTTCATCACTAGAGCAATGATTTTGCATTTATTTAAAAATTTCATTATCATGACATAGGTTTTTTGTTGTCACAGGCGAATTGCAAGGGTTCTGCGGTACTGAGAAAACTCAGTGGCAATACAGCTATAATTTTGTTAGCAGCTCTGACTTTTAAAATATGAATTTGTTGAATAAATACGTGGAATAGAATTGAGTAGATTTGTTGAATAGAAGGTGTTATTTTAATACACGCATTTCTTGCCTTTGTACAAATTCTGAGTTTCAGGTATATTTTAATTTTTTTTATAATTGTCCCCATCACTGTAGTATGAGTTCCTTCCATGTATAACCAGTAGGAAGATTCAATTTAAACTTTTCTGCTCTGTGATACTTTTTGCTTCTTGGATTTAAAAAATATTCCAGGGACACACGCAAAATGTTCATTAAATCTGCAGTGAAGCAAAATAAGTTAAGAAGTGTGTTAAAAAAAGGCAAGAAACCCCCACTCCACAGGAATGAGAAACTAAAAAGAACACGTAGCTTAAGCACAAGGGAAAGTACTGTACAGATAGGTTGAATATCTGAGCTGTTGGTAAAGGAAATTTATCCCTGTCATGGATTTGGAGGCTTTCAGATGTGAGATAAGTGCCCGTTAAGACACGAGTGGTGTCCCCCAGGGCTCAGTGCTGGGGCCACTCCTGTTTCACGTCTTTATTAAAGATTTGGACCAGGGGATGGAGTGCACCCTCGCTAAGTTTGGAGACAGTGCCAAGCTGGGCAGAAGGGTCGATGTGCTGGA
>NW_009695367.1:45566-59039 GCF_000703405.1 Apaloderma vittatum | reverse complement strand
GAGCTGCGTGGGCACGAAACCAAGAGCAAATGCCTGAGGGACGGAGCAACGTCCCCCCACTGCCCCCTCCACACCCCTTGGCTGCACTGCAGTGCCCCTCAGGCAGGGCCTGGTGGGCCGTGGCCGGAGGAAGGGTGGCCTGCGGTACATGGCGGGGTTGTGTGAGGTGGCCTGCAATACATGGGGTTTTACGTGTGCGGCATAAGGCTGGAAGGAGCAAAAACTGGGGTGATGGGGCCCAGGTGGTCTCTTGAGGCTTTAGCCACCCCCTCTGTCCCCCTCCCCAGGGAAACTCAAGGTCGCAGCTTTATTTTCAATTGGGAGTAAGGGGTTTGTCACTTTCTCGCTTTGCATTCACTGCAGGTGTTGCTGGGTGAAGCTGGTGGCATCCCGGTGGCAGCTGCCCCAATGGTGCCGTGAGGCAAGAGGTGCCAGGGCTGGGAGGTACCTTGGGGAGGCCAGCGCGTGAAAGGACAGGGTTGTCAGACCCAGCGGGCATAGTATGGTGGTGGGAACTCTGAGAGCTGCTGGCTGTGAGAAGCGTTCAAACTGAGGGAGTGGGGCATGGCAGAGAGCAGCCGGGGGAGTGAGTCGGGGCCCATGTTTGTAGTGGGCCCTGCTGCTTTTCGTCTGCTTGGCGTGAGTCCGGTTACCTGTTCTGCTGCACCACTGAAGTGGCCACATTGCAGCCAGTGAAAGATTCCATGTTGCAAACTAGTGCATCCTGGAGCCTTTTGCCTACAGGAGAGCTCACACAGCCTGGGGCTGAGCTCTTGTTGCAGCTCTACAACCTGCCACTTGCATCTGGGTCCACTTATTTCTGGCTGAAATGTAACAGTCAAAGCCTGGAAAGTTGGTCAAGTGTGAACTTAATGCTATCCCAGAAAAATAGTATGAAAAACTTTGCCCAGATTCCGCTTTGACAGTGTTGGGAATAACACCCAGATCCTTGATAAGGTAAATTCAAGGCTTTCCGTTAATCTCATAGTGCCTCGTAGAGCATATCTACCCAGTTTATGATTGAGTCACCCTGTCTACTGGCTTGTGCTTCCTTCTGACGGCAAGAAAACCATTTTGCCTGTCTGCAACGTTTTGTTTCTGTCTGGCAAATAGTTTGTAACTAATTGACAAACTATGAATAAAGTCCTCTCTAGATTCTGGACCAGAGAGGATAAACATCTCCATATTGAAAGGATGAGAGCTTTGTAGCGGGGATATAAATGCTCTGGATTCAAATTCACTTGATGATTTGAGCAGACAAGTCTGGACAGACAGATTTGGTGGGAGAAAAAAAAAAAAGGATGCTTAGGCACACTGCTTCATGAAATGTTTTCCACTGTGTTTCTAAAAATAATTAAAAGGCCGAGAAAACAAAAGCTAAACAGGCTCTGTGCTTAAAATTAATTATGCATCAGCAATGGTGTTGTGTGCAACAGAACTGAAGTGTTGCACGTATGGGTGGCTCACTCTTGTTGAGTTTGCTGGTGTAACGAGTGTGAGGGTCAAATGAGACACGGTGAAGAGGCTGGAACAGCAAGGGGATACAGAAGGAACTGAATTTTCTGTGGAGGTGGCAGAGGAGGAGGCATGAGGAGCAAAAGGAGGAGTCCAATGATAGCCTCCAGCAGTGGTGGGGCAGGCAGGACGGGAGAGATCCACCACACGTGGAGGAGGATGCCGGTGTGGAGTCAGATTGAAAGGGGAAGGTTGTTTCCAAGAGATGTGGAAGACTTTGTTAGGACAGCAGCATGTGGTGTACATTTTGAGTGTGTTGCCATGAGGAAGTCAGTCTGGTGTAAAGTCGTGACATAAGCCTAAAGGTGTGACAGAGCTGTAGTGGAGGAAGCTAGTCACCTTCTTGGAAGGAGAGAGGAATATGGGGCGATATCAGACCTGTGGTTTATGTCTAAAGAAGGCAGTGAAGGGTCTTGCATTGGAGAATGTTCACTGTGGAAGATGAAGGTATATCTGCAGAGAGTAAACAGGATACAGGGCACAGAGTTTTTTGGTTTGTTTTGGTTTTTTGTAAGGGTTTTGTAGCAAGGATCAAAACTGTAGCTGGGTATTGTGGGACTTTGAGGTGCAGTAGATTGGTCAGCCATCCACATCAAGCAAGGATGGTGTTATGCATGTTGGATGCCATGGCAATGGTGGTGAGGGAAGAAAAAACACAAGGGAAACTCCAGGATGCAAGAAAAAATGGGTAGTTCTAGGAAGCAGATGTCCTGGAGCCTTTCCTTGTAATGCTTTAGCTCTCCTCCAGCTTTTGGTCAGTAATGTATGAATGCCTTTCTCTGTGGGCAAGCAAAAATAACCAGTTCTTGTTGTAACACATGTCCACATCCTGTTATTTAGGATGTTTCGGCAGTGGGGTCAGGGGAGCCATGAGAACAGGTACTGATCTCTTCTTCACTCCGTGCAGTAGTGGTTTAAAAGCTGAGCTCAGAGACAGAGGTTGAAGTACGCTGCATGTGTCGGAAGCTTTTCAAGATGATGATCTCTTTTGTGGATGTACACAGTTGTGAAGGCATGCCACAGCAGTTTTGAGTGCAGCCATTGATTTTGTGATGGCCAGCCAGTGTTCAACTGCTCTCCCCACAGTTGCCAACCATCTCACTTTTCATCATGGGCTGCTGCTTCCCTGACTTTTATTCTTTCTGGCATGGCTCATGTCAGGGAGTGGCAAGTACAGGGCTGCTCCTCCAGCGAGGTCAAGCTAGGAGCCAAAAGTGATGACAGCCACCAGCAGTGCCATCACTAACTAGGGTATAGTCCCACCATATCTGAGCAGCCCATCAACAATCCCAAAGAAGATGAGGTGGTGAATCAGGTCCGGGGTCCACCCAGAGTAGTAGGAGGTGGTGCCAGAGACAGAACTGAAGCTCCTTACAGTGTAGATCCATGATTTGTCCAGGACATAGAACTGAGGGACAAGTCTGCCTATGATATAGCTCAGATAAGGCAGTGTGCCTGGACCTGAGCTAAAATGGAATCCCAGGACCAGAGCCTGCAGAGGGTGCGTGGGTCAGGGTCCAAGGTGAGACTGTTCGGGACATTTCAAACCTGTAGTGTCCTCAGGGACCAGACAGCTAGAAATTCCTTTCTCCCTGCACTTTCCCCCATGAGCCTTTATGAGGGACCACTTGACCCTTTTGCCTGCTCCCCACCTCCCCAATTTATCTCTGTCTGTCATTTCCCATGGTGGCTCTGTCCTCACCCTTGTCTCTGATGGCCGTTGCAGTTCTCCTGCAGTGCTCTGGGGTGGGTTGCTCTGTCCTCCTTGACGGCTTTCACTGCTGTCCATGTGGAAATGGTTCCTACTGCTCCTCTTCACCTTCTGTCTTTGCAGAATTTTATACAAGGAGAAACATCAAGTGAATTGCTTCTGTGTCTTTTTCTACCCCTCTGTCTGCCTGTAGCATTAGTGATCATATTAACCTCGCAGTCTCCTTGTTAAATTTCCTTCTTTCTTCCTGATTGCTCATTATCCAGGCTATTTATAAACCATTCCAGGCCTTCTGTTGGTGTTGTACTGAAGTCTAACTCCTCTTCTCCATCACTTCTGTTAAAAGCCTTTGTAGAGAGGCTGATCATCACTCACCTTGTCTCTTGGCTTTACTTTCCTTGCTGCACTGCCTATACTGTTCCAAGTGCAGCTGCTTAAAATGTTCTACCTGCTGCTCGGACCAGATTGCTCTCAAATTTAATGTCTGATAACTTAAAAACTGCACAGTGTGTCACTTTCAAGCTCTTGCTTCCTTCTGCTACCACTTTTTTCCTGTCTTTTTCTCACTCCTGCCTTTCCCCCTTCCCCCAACTCTCCTTCTTGGTAAAGGGCAGGTATCAGTTCTTCTACATTTTGCACGGCACAGAGCACAATCAATAAGGGCTTGCTGAGTTGTCAGAATTGATTTTCACGTATCTTAAAGGACCCTTCACCCTCTTCCAGGCTGAACGTGTCACGGGTACCGTAAGATACCTTAGAACGATAGGGATGGTCTTAATCTAAAAGAGAGCTGGGTGGTAATGCTTTCTAAGCTGTCACAGTGTAGAGTTAGAGAAATGACTTTTGTTTTTCCTATAATCTCTTAAGAGATGATCCCAGGCTGGGCAGGCACACTGTCTCTTTGACTCCATCTCCTCTCAGTGTTTCTCTGCCCGCTGCCTTTGTCTCCGAGTTACTGTTCCTCAAATGCTGAGCATTGTTTGTGGTCACAGCTGGTTGATGGCACGGCTGGGAAATTCGCTGTCACTGGCAACGCTGTTTTGCCACAAAGTGCCATCCCTTCTGCCCTTCTTTATTCTTTCCTTAATGTGGCAGACCTGTGGACCTTGGGGAGAGATCAGGGAGGAGATGTTCCAAGATTTGCTTCCAAACTGCAGGGGATAGAGCTTGTGTAGCTAACGGTGTGAATCGAGCCCATTGTAATTGAGAAAAGGGACATTGCACCAAAATGGCTCCATCATACTAACAACTTACTTGTCTGTGCTTGCAGAGACTCAGACTAGATTTGGTCAAACCCAGACAAGTTACTGTGCCCATTTGTGTTCCTGACTAAATGGAAATAACTCTCTCTTGAGCCTTCCTCAGGCACTGCCCACCCCAGTTTAAAACACTGAAGGAAGAGTTCATTCCTTCTCCAAAGGAGCATTTCCAAGTCTGCTCTTGAAATTCCCATTGCATAGATTAATTTCTGTCCTTTTCTGTGGAGCACAGCAAGCAATTCCATCTTGTTCCTCTGTGTCTCTCTTTGTGATATGCCTCAATACACCTTACATAGATTACTTGTTTTGTATGCTGGGTAGTAAACCAGTAAATCTGGCCTAGACAAACAGTGGTCAGAATTGTTTATCATGGGAGGGTCCCAGCACAAATTCCTGAAATAACCACCAGTGGAGGAGAAGTGTTGATTTCTTTCTTTTTTTTTTTTTTCCTAGGAGGCAGTCATGATAACAGTTGGTTCCCAGTGCTTTATTTACTGGCAGCCTGAGTAGAGAGCTCAAATTGAAGCAATTCCTCTTTGCCCATGTATCCTGGCGGAGGCATGTGAGAAAAAGCAGATACTTGGTAGTGAGCTGCTTGCTGTTAGGTATCCACAGTATGGATAAATCATGGACTTCAGTGTTCAGGGCACCTAGTCTGGAACATTTTGTTAGTAGTAAATTGAGGCACACACAAAATACTGTGCTGCTTAATTGCCAGCAAGACCTAAAATCACTCATTTCGTGTTGTTTCTTTTTCTTCTTCGTCTGCAGCAACTATAATGGAGAGACAGAAGAGAAAACAAGAAATAGAGAAAGGACTTCAGTTCATTCAGTAAGTGGAAAACCTCATTGTTCCCTGTGGCTTTGGAGGTGGTGGTTGTTGTATCGAGGGTTACAGGAACCAAGTTCTTCCTCTTCACTGCTTTGGGTCTGCTGGTCCTAAGGATTTTCACTGTGATTCTTCAGGGTGCTTCTTGCCCTGCCATCTCTCTAAACTTGAAACTCTGTCATTTTAATTTTCTTGGGTTTTACCCTCCACTGCAGTTCCAGGATGATCTTTATAGTCAGTGTTAATGCAAATAGTTCTTGGACCTTCTACTTATCTTCACCATGAAGATCTCAGACTGCTCTCTCAACAAGGTTATCCCACCTTTCTTAGGATGAGAAAAAGCATCTCTGTTTTGTAGGTGGGGAAAGCAAAGAACTTTCTAGGTATGTACGGTACCTTTAGAAGAAATAGTTTACTTGGGCTCTTTTACAGTTGCCAACCTGGTAGGTGCCTCAGGTCACTCTTCTGTGAATATCTTGTGGCTTTCTAGAGCTTGAAGTTGTTGCTTATGTAGAGATTATGAGTCCCAAGTACTTCCTTGTAAAGTACAGTAGCGTTTTTTCCCTCCAGTGTTTGAGTTAGCAAAGGCCTCAGACTTCGGTCGAGGTTCCACGATGAGTAAGGAAGTAGCAAGATTGTAATCAGAATGGTTTGGGTTTCTTTTTAAGGTCCAATTTGAATTCTGCAGTTATGGCTAAAATATGTCCTTCTACAATAGGAACAAAAAAAAAGGCCACATCTTCGATGTTACATATTTTTATCCCATGGCAGGGCAGTGATGTTTTTGCCCCAGTCTGCAACTGAATAGGGCTGATACCTAATTTCAGTTGTGAAGTTTGTTTTGGTAACGTACAAAAATTGCTCAAAATTCCTGTAAAGAAAATAATTTAGAAATGCAAGGTGTTGTTCATGCTTCTGGAGTGTATCTTGAACTCTGAACTAGGGACAGTGTCATTTAAAATGATCTCTAAGGTCCCTTCCAGCCTAGGCCATTCTATGATTCTATATGATTATTGGCTTGTTTTGATGTGAAAGAGGAGTTCTCCAGTTTTATAAGCAGAATGAATGTTTTATACAGAGCTATGGAATTTTACATAGTATTTTAAAGGAGCAGATGATGATTAGGTTAGATGAAGTCTAAAAGAAATTTATTCTCTGACCAATAGCATCACATACACAGTGTTGTATTTCAAAGGCTGTGAAAGGTGCTAAGGATTTCTCTAGAGCCTGTGTTTCTCTCGTTGAAGAGGAAAAAAGAAATACAGGTGGACCATGCTTAGATGACTTGAATGGTTTGGTTTGAAAAATGGAACCGTTCTCCTAAGGCTCGGTGCTGTTGTGGTTTAGGTGTTATCTACGCAAGCACCGCCAGTTTTGTTGCACAGCCTGGCAGCCAGGCTGTAGAGACAGCTGGAGTTAAATGCCCTCCAGAACCTAAGTTATATTATCCCTTACTTTTGTGGTGTAGCCTAAAGTATGCAGCCAAGTTAACATGCTTATCACTGTGGTGTTGGTCTCAAAGAGGATTTGAGGAGGTTTTGGAGAGCCAATGTGGTGCCTCTTATTAGAGCCAGATGCACTTAAAATATACTTGTATTCTCCATGACAGTCTCTCATGGGACTTTCTCAAAGATGGGAGGTTTTTTAGGTGGCTGTCTGAAGGCACTTTACAGAGGATCATATATGCACAGAAAATCGTAGCATCATAGAATGTGTTGGGTTGGAAGGGACTTTTAAAGGTCATCTAGTCCAACCTCCCTGCAGTGAGCAGGGACATCTTTCACTAGATCAGGTTGCTCAGAGCCCCATCAAGTCTGACCCTGAATGCCTCCAAGGATGGAGCCTCCACCACCTCTCTGGGCAACTTGTGCCAGTGTTTCACCACCCTCCTAGTAAAGAATTTCTTCCCAACATCTAACCTAAATCTACCCTGCTGTGGTTTAAAACCATTTCCTCTTGTCCTATTGCTACACAGTCTTGTAAACAGTCCTTCCCCAGATTTCTTCTAGGCCTTCTTCAGGTACTGGAAAGCCACAGTGAGGTCTCCCTGGAGCCTTCTCTTCTCCAGGCAGAACAACCTCAACTCTTTTGGCCTGTCCTCATAGGAGAGGTACTCCAGCCCTCTGATCAGTTTTGTGGCCTCCTCTGGTTCTGCTCCAAAAGGTCCGTATTCTTCTTGGGTTGGGGGTTCCAGAGCTGGGCACAACACTGTAGGTAAGGTCTCAGAATAAGATTGCTCTTGTCTCAAATCTGTCAGGGACCTGCCCATCTCGTTACACCGTTGTGGGCATCAGTGAGTGTAATGCTCCTGACTAATTTTGTTCTCCTTGCCCCAGCTGCCTTTGAAGTGATAAAATGTTTAGTAAGTCACTGAGACCACACAGGACCAGAAAAATGATTTCTTCATCAGACAAAAGCCCTTGTTTGCAGGGATGCCTGTTTCATGAATGTTTTCTCTTATTTTATTTTTTTTTAGGTCCACGTTACCCCTAAGCCAAGAAGATTATGAGGTACTGAAGAATTTGTTTTCTGAAGTTGAGAACCCTCTGGTTAGCAAGCCATTAGTTTACGTAGCAGAAGTGGAGCATGTGCGATGGTCTGTCACAGTTTGTCTGTAACTTAAAGTTTTAAGGTTCTGACAATGACAACTTTCAGGGAAACACTTGAGTGATCAAGAAGAAAGGAGATTTGACTGGATTATTCCCCTCTAGCAGAAGACTGGTGTTTTACAGGAGGGTGGGGAGACAGGAGAATCTTAGTGGGCAGGAAGTCTGCTAACACATATGGAAGGGAATGGGAAATTGGGAAACCTCTCCTGTCTCTGAATATCCACTTAATCTATTTGCTCTCTTCCTGCTGCCCAGGCCTTTTTGCAGAAGCTGGTGAGAAACCTATTTGCAGAGGGCAATGATTTGTTTCGAGAGAAGGATTTCAAGCTTTCACTGGTACAGTATGTAGAAGGGCTGAATGTGGCGGATTATGCGGCCTCTGACGAGGTGACCATCCCAAAGGAACTCCTGTGCAAGCTGCATGTCAACCGAGCTGCCTGCTACTTTGCCATGGTGAGCACCTTCCCAAGTCACCCCCAGGTGCCCCAGGGCTCAGGGAAGGACGTTTTGGTTGCAGTGCCATGCAGCTGGCAAAGATGTCAAGAGGGGTTTCAGTTGGTTTTATCTGCTCCGTGTTCCAGCACTGGAAGAGATGATGATGCACAGAAAACTCTTGACATCTCCCTATTGTTGCACCGTGTCTTGCAAGACCAGAGGAATAATGTAAAGGAAATGAGGCCAGGCCTAAAGTACTGATAATACAGTTCTGGGCCATGCTGGTGAGGATTTAGTACAATCCACTGCCCGCCAGTACTGACTGAGTGTTTCTCTTGAATATTGTTTTTAGTATTGCTCTGGAGGCTCCTGACTTGTCAGGTGAGGTGCTGGAGGACAGTCTTGACTGAGCTTTCAGCACACATATGGAAAAGGATTCCGAGATACTCAAGTTCTGAAAGGCTATGTGCTTCAATTTTCCTAACGAATCTAACAGCTTCTCTTTATGGCACAACCCCAGAACAGGTCCATCCTGTAATGAGGCTGAAAAAAATCTACAAGCAGTCACACAATTAAAAACTGCCGAATGTAACATCAGAAGGTTGCTCAAACAGCTTTAATTCTGACATTTACTGCCTTTGAAAGTGTTTTGAGTTTGACAAGGCTTAACAAAATATTCCATCACTCTTGGGTTTGTGTGTTTGTACGCTGATCTGTGTATGAGGTAGCGTATGTATTTCCAACTGCCTTTTATATTCATGTTTTCTGCTAAGAGATAAAATGTTTGCATTCACACAGAAGGAGGGGTTAGTCCACTGTGCCTCAGCTGACTCGAGGTGGTCTCTTCCCTGCAGGGGTTGTATGAGAAGGCACTGGAAGACAGTGAGAAGGCTTTGAGTCTTGACAAGGAGAACATCCGAGCACTCTTCCGGAAAGCCCGCTCCTTAAATGAACTTGGAAGACACAAAGAAGCGTATGAGTGCAACAGCCGATGCTTGCTCTCCCTCCCACATGTAAGTTTTTGACATACAATTCATCCTGATTTCTGTGGCACACCCCCTTCCTCCTCCATAACATGATTAGTCTGAGGCTGGAGGACAGTGGAAGAGGAAGCTCAGCTGTTTCTAGAACATGTTTATGCCCAGAAATTCTGGGTCTGACTCAAAAAAGACGTTTGACCTCCCATGTTTCTTCAGTTCAAGTCACCCGCTACAGATAATGCCAGCCAGAGACGCCGGTTAGTGACAGCAGGTTTGTGAACTAGCAAAATCCTAACAAAATGTGCACTAAGGCCATGAGATTGTTTTAATTAGCTGGTTTTATATGTCTGGTGGGAGTGACTAGGAGCATGGGACAAATGGGAACTGGAGCACTGGAAGGAAAGCATGTATACTTTTCCTGGTTTAGATAAAAATGTTTCCCGTGTTACTGATTGCAAAAGCAAACTGATAAAGCTTTTTATTTCTTGAGGGACATGCAAAGGTGTCCTTGACATCATGTTGCAGTTATTTTTGTGTTCACAGGTGTGTAAATTTTTGCATTCAGAGGGCACTAGCTGCATATACGAGGCCGTAGATATTTTCCTGGCAATGCTTTTTTTGAGTGTCTTTTTAGGCCAAATATTGAGCAGGAAACCAGGCTGTGATAGGACAGATTCTAGTAAACACTGGTTTTCTTTGATAAATTTGGTTCTGATCCATCACAGTAATGCTATTACAGGAAAAATGCATCTACTTCAGCAGAAGTTAACTTTCCTTTGTTAGTAGTTTTACAGAAGCAATCTTTGAAAGCCTCGTTAGTAGTTAGTTACTCTGTCTGTGTAGCTTGTCAATTCTAGTTTCTTTGACTTGGCAGAGCTGAGTAATCAAAGCATGTTAAAGGTACCATATTAGGAGAGTTCTGAAGAACCCTTTTTTTGTTTTTTAACAAAACCTTTTACAAACAAAACTATCTAGTGTATGTGTTCATGTATCACCACATCTGGCTGTGTTTCACATTGCAGATGCTTAATTGAATTTATTTTTTAACTGTATACTTCTGTTTATGTATCTTCCATCATTACATGGTGTTAGGAAGATCTGAGAGGTGGAAGAGAGTGAGGAAAGAGCAGTGACGATGAGATCTGACCAAGAAGAGGTCTCCGGAGAGTGCAGGGACAGTTTCAGGAGAGGAAGGTACATCCTGAAGGTGTGTCAGATGGGGACAGAAGAGGAAATTCAGAAGGTAGTCTTGGAAGTGGGCTGAGTTCGGAGAAGATCGCAAGAAAGCCCAGTGTGAGGGAGCAAGTATAGTCAAAAAGTGACACTCTAAATTGAAGGGAGGATTTACTGGTACTGTGAGCTGGAAGAACCAGAAGCAAGTGAGAGATTGAAAGGGAAAGGATCAGCCTGCAGGGAGAAGGCAGTTGGAAAGACCAGCATGGCAAGTAGAGAGAAGAGAGCAAGCTTCAAGGTGGAGCTTCAAGGGAGGAGATCCTGGGACATTAAGGAGGGGTTTCACAGTAGGTTGGGCAGATATCTATTCCTTCTTTGAAAAAACTTGAGGTACTTCAACAATTTTGCAAATGAGGATAGAGAGGAAAGTGGAAAGAGAGAGTTGCTGCTGATAACTAAGTGAAGAAGTTTGTGGTAAGTTGTTAGTCCAGGCACAACTGGAGAGGATGGAGCAGGGGAATGGAGCGTGGCCCGGAACTTTTTCCATAGCCTGTGGTGGTATGTGAGTGGGCACGGGCAGTGAGCAGGGAGGATGGTAAATGGGACGCAGCGGGGAAAGCAGAAGGATCTCTGCTTGACTAAGCTGAGGCAGTTTATCCAGAGCTAGAGATGGTAAAAATGCCTTGTAGCTGCTAAGTTGGAAACTGAGACTTGGTTTCAGCTTTAAAAACAAACAAGCAAGCAGAAGAGGTTAATGAATACTGTCTGCATATCAAAACTGATTATTAACACTGTGGCTGGCAGAGAGGGAAGGCATGCCAGCTCCTTCCCAGACATGGGGACAGCTACAGTGGAAGCTGTATCACGCCCCAGCAGCCTGCCTTGGCAGCCCCTCCAGCCATCTCACCTGCAGGACTCATGAACCCTGTGTTAGGAGAGCAGGTGCTTTCTTGGAAGTGGATGTTTAATTCTGATTTTCTGCAGCATCAAAAGAGTGTAGGGGAGAGCTCCCACTGCAGTCTCAATATCTCAGCAGAACCAAATAATAAGAACCCTCAGGTCTGCGTAGACTATCCTAGGGCTGCTCTGGCAATTGTCCACTTAATGCCCTCTCCAAGTGAGGGTTCTTGGTGCATCTCAGTATGGGTTACTGCATTCCTGTTTATTTCATTGTGTGTATCAAAAAGGCAAAACTGAAAGTGTCCTGCCAATGGTTTTGTCCCCTAGGATGAAAGCGTCACGCAACTGGGACAGGAGCTTGCCCAGAAGCTGGGACTGAGGGTTCGAAAAGCATACAAAAGGCCTCAGGTATGACTTCTTTTTTCACAGAGGCTATTCTTTGGCTCTTTCAGATTTACTTTTGCAAAAACGGTAGGTGCTGCTCTGCAGCTACAGACACACGCACACTATTCTGCAGTCCATCTGGCAGGCTGCTGGCTGCCCTCCTTGTCCTGACCCTCTAACCCTCTTTGCCTCAATCCATTTCTAACCCTGTTGCTGCTCTCTACCTACTGCCGGGGTTTTTCCTGAGTCTACAGCTAAGTAGGGCTTGGCTGCAGGAGATGCCTCCTCCACGGGAAGCCTGGGTTTTTTTGAGGAGAGAGACATTGGGCTTGATCCCCAAGGAGGTTTTGTGTCGCAGCCCTTTCCCTGTTATGGGAGGAGAAGGATGGGAGCCTCTGCTGCATTGGAGGCACGGCTGGTTTTGTAGTACAATGAGTCACGAAGGGTTCCTGCACCCCGACTGCAGGACCTGCTGCTCCAAAGGGACTTGCCTCAACAGGGCCCCGGCACGACCTCGTTTTAAAGCTCAGTCGAATCTGAGCTGTGGTCAGTCAAAGTCATCTCGACCTCCCCTTGGCTACCAGCCAGCTCCGAGGCTGGTGGGTTAGACTCAAACCAGCCAGAAACTTCTAGCAGTTTCTCTGAAGGAGAGGCATCCCAGACTAGGGGGAATGCACCTGCCACAGGCAGATGTTAGGAAAGAAGGCGGCAAAAAGCAAGACATGGGTCCAATTAATTGACACCAGTAGCTGGATCCGTAGCCTGGTTCTACGCTGCCCTAACTGGAGTAGTTGGCGGTCAAATGTATACCCTGGGATGGAGCTAGAGGGCGTTAGGCCACCGCTCACACTCTTGGATAAAGCTGCCTTGGGAGGGGAAAATCCCAGGATGCGTTTTCAGGGGTAGGGAATGTTGGCTACGGCTTAGGTTTGCACTCGCATCCTGGGCTCCTGCACAGCAATGTGTGCAACAGCCAGCGTGTTCCATCTCCAGCGGGACATCTTTGCTGTGTGCAGGGAAGTGGTTGCTGAACATCCAGTTTGCAGAGAGCTTTTGGGGTAAACTTGACTGCAGCACGTTACTCTTCTCCGAAACCAACCTTGCATGTAACTGGCCTCCCCTGTCAGAAAAAAACCTTTAAATTGTAGCAGCTCTGAAATGATTCTATCTCAAAGAAAAGGAAGTTTTATGCAGGGATACTTTTTGTAGCTGCTCGCTGTGTTGATCTTACCACCTTTTTGCTGCTGTCATGCTACTAAGCTGTGACAGGCTTAAACCACCTGTATGTTAGAAAAATAAAAGATCCAATTTTTTGAAATTTAGTGGTCAGTATTTTGATAACACCTTGCTGTCACTTGTGTTGACTTCTAGCTTTCATTCCAGTTTTGTAATGCATTCCTGAACTAGTAATTTCATAATGAAAAGACAGAAACATCTGCTCCTCTGAGAAGTTTTTTGCTTCCTGATGGCATGTTGCACTTGGGGTGTTTTGCTCTGAGATGCCCAGAACTCATACATGTCCCTTTCACTGTTCAGAAAACTGTACCCTTGTGTCACAGTGATACGCTTTTTGGCGTGGCTTTCATTTATGGGCAGTGCCTAGAGGGAAACTGTATTGTAACCCAACTTCACTTAAGTTTATGAGCGTTCATGGGCTGTTTTTCTTCTAAGACCTCTC
>NW_009695367.1:38007-45535 GCF_000703405.1 Apaloderma vittatum | reverse complement strand
AGCAGGAATTGGAAACATTCTCGCTAATCAGTAATGGCACATCAGGCAATCTGTCAAACCAGGTAGGGTTTGCATCCTGTGGTTTCTGCAGTTCATGGATTGCGCTACTAGAATGTTTTGCAGTTTTATTTATGTGCTACTTTGTAACTGTCTTTTAGGATTTAAAGGTATTAGGGGTTTTTGCTTTTAAGAAAATGAACTTCTTTGAAAATATTTCCAGTGACAAAATTTTCGATGTCAGTAATTAGATCATTGAAGATGGTTATTTTTCCTGGTTATTGTGAATGTTTGCTTTCTCTTGCATTTTAAGTAATTTTAGTTTTCAAGTTTTTACACAGTTTTACTAAGTAAAAGTCAGGAAGTGCAGCTGCTGAAGAAACATGGAATTAAATCATGTGATGTACTGAGGAAGGTACATGCACATTTTATATATTGGGCAGGATGCTGTATGAATACTAAGCTAAAATATAAGAAATTGCTGATTTCCTTGTTTCACCACTGGGCAAAAAAGCACCTCAAACACTTGCTCTTTTTACAGGCTGCTTGGTACTTCACACTGCTCCTTAAAGCAAACTAACTGTAGGACAGTAAAAATTATATTTTTTACAAAAAAAATGGGATATTAAGAAATTAGTTTGCTTCCCACCACTCCTTGACTTGCCTTTACATCTTTCTAAGAAAGCCAGTCAGCTTTTTTTAATAGTTGCACCTAGTTTTACGTTTAAAAATCTTTCCTTTTGCAAGAGATAAAAATAATGAAAAAAAATAGAAGTTGCAAAAACTATTGCAGTAGATGCAGTGTCTCAGGAGTAATGCTTTACCTGTGCCTTTTTAAACTTAAGAGAAAGGCACACATACTTCCTTCTGTTTATGTTTCTGTAAAATATGGGCTCATTTTATTCCTTGCCTGGAGCTTGAAGTCAGCAGTGCCTTGAAGTCAGCAGTTGTCTTGGCGGAAACCGTTTCCTGTTCTGAGTTTGCTATAAAAGTTTGTGGTTGTTAGGTTGCAAAATATGTGAACTAAGAAAAGGAACGTTGTGTAAGATCAGGGTAATCAGATCTCACACTGCGTGGGGCTGACTGATTGATACGTCCTGGGACTTGGGACACAGCGTTCTCATCCACACATGAAAAACCTTGTTCTATGTACAGATTTGCTCCCATGGTTGAATATTGTGCAGGTCTGGTATTCCTTTGCAGCAACAGGATTTGTCCACTGACAGAGATAAAAGTGAATATGCTTTTTGTGTTAACGGCCTCTTAAAGTTCATTGGGTTTACTGCTCTTGCACTGAAGGATGCCATAAACGAAAAAACAAAAGGCCAGATGCATTTAGGAATAGCAAAATGTCTCATTTGTGAATTGTGAATGTCTTCTAAAAGGTGGATTTCTGCTGATATTTTTCTCTTCTCTTTCCTATATCCCCTTTACAGACCACTTCGAATGGATTGGGTTCGATAGATGACATCGAAACAGGTAAAGGAACCTCTCTTCTCTGATTTTTGTGGGTTCGGTAAGGTATCTGACCAGGCTGGCAGGCCTGAGAGGTTCATCATCTTCATTTGTTTCTCTTCTTCATGCCCCTGGCTTTGGTAACTAGGAGGGGGAAAAAGTGTTGGGAAGCAGGAGGGATTTTCCTGCAGAAAAGCTTTTTGTCCAGGCCCAGTGACAGACATGTCTGGGAATTAAAAGGGTCTATGGGGGTACACAGCTGTCCCCAGTTCTGCTTTCTTAAAGCTAGGCTTAGCAAAGCTTCTGAAACTTTGTTCCCAGCCATAACAGTCCCAATAAAGTGAAGTTAAGGTTGTAGGTGGATGTTTGTACTCTGAGCCTGTGTGGTCCTCCAAGATATTGAGGAGGATGAAACGAAAGCAAAGGGAGTTGGGAGGGACCCAGGGAGAGCTGTGTCCAGGATTAGGCACCCAGGAGGAGCAGGAGGGGGGATACAGGGTTGCTTTTCTCATGCTGGGAAACGAGTGACCTTAACTCTGCCCCTGTAGAAAGCCTTGCTGCATGCTTTGGCCTTGCTACGTGCTTTGCCTTTTGTTTTGTGCTGAAACATTGAAGTTGTGCCTCTGAGCACATCAGTCTGCTCCTTTGAAAGGTAGTTCTGTTTGTGAACATAAATGTGTAGACTTACCACTGCAAGTAGTGATTTTTCTGTTTATAGAAAGAAACTAATTTCATTTTTCGGGTGCTTTGGAAAATGCGTTAGTTCTCTGTTGAATGCCAGTTTAGTAGCTAAATGCTGCATGCAATCACAAGACTCAATTGTGTGAGTTATGGAGAGTTTTTCACATTGCCTTGCTGTGCTAAAGTGAACTGGAGTCCTACTGCCGAGTAAAGAGTGACTGCATCCCATAAGCTCTTCATCTAGTCAAGATTTGGCGTAAGAGCAGCATGCCACCTTTGCTGCAGTTCAGGCAGAGAGAACCTATACTGCTAGGAAATCTCAAAAGCGCCGAAATTACGTGTTATCCTGTTGTCCTGAGAGTCATGTGCCACTAGAAGGGGTGTGGGTGCCGAGTATCAGGAGAGCTTCAGATTCAGAGCTTTTTTAGCAAGAGGTTTGTTGTTGTTTTGATTTGGTTTGGAAGGTGCAAACTCCTGAAGCTCTTTCCCCCGTGCTTTGCTTGAAGTCACCCATTTCACTCAGCCTCGCCTTGCGCAGATCGTGGCTCGCATCTGGCTCCGTACAGCCTTTGGCCAGCTAATGCATTAGGGAATCTCTGCTGTTTTGGGGAGCAGAGCTAGAAACAGGGCATTTAACAGCGCTGTGCTTGCCCCGCTGCTACAGGTGGGTGTACGGCCAGAGAAGCTTCCAGCTGGGGGGCGTGGTATGAAGGACTTAGTGCAGGGGAGTCGATGGACAAGACCCTTATTGAGTTTAATAATATTAAAACAAGAATGTAATTATAATATGTCACGCTTAGTGTCGTGGTAGTGGCAGAGATCAGAGGGAGACAGGTGTATACCTGTGATCTGCTCATCAAAGACGGCTGCTTTATTTTTTTAAGGTGAAGCAAGCACTAGGTGAGTGCAGGAGGTGCATGAGCTTTCTGGAAGGAGAGTACGTGAGATGTGGGTGTGGTGGCTGGTGAGTGAGGTCAGTGGAGGGGGTTTCTTAAGAAAAGCAGGAACGAGAAAGGAGGAGTGGTGGGAAAGATTGGAAAGAGGAGGATGCGAGGAAGTGGCTGAAGGAGTGACACAGTTTGGTGGTCAGGGAGAAGGGAGCAGAAATCTCCCCTCTGCCCCTTGCAAGGAGTGGAACCTGTTGGTCCCTGCTTACCCTTCGCATGCACTGTATGTGCTATTCTTTGCCTTTCGGTTGTGCTTTCCACTTTTCAGGGTTTGGGGCCTCTTGGGGTGTGTGAGGGCCTCTGTCTTCTGCTTCCCAGTCTGAGTGGAAACTGGAGAGCCTCCTTCATTCCTCAGAGAAGGTCTGAACTTCATGATCCTTTGGGGCCCTGTCATTGTGAGCCCTTTTGCTCTACCCTGCATGTGTCCCTGGCCTTTCTTCTTGTCCTTAACTTCTTGTTGGCCTCTGGAGGGATCTTGACAGCTTTCCAGATTTAGACATCTGAAAAATGGGAAGGCACAAGCTGTCCCTTTGTACCGAGGGGAATCTGGCTGAGCTACCACCGATGAGGCGAGCACTGAGGGAAGCTAGATGGACTGGCTCCTGAGTGCAGCTGGGAGGCCTGCATCAAATGGAGATGAGCTTAGGGAAGCCATCGCAAAGGGGGCATGGGGCTGGAATTGAGCCTGATCTGAGGGACAGCTCGGCCTGCAAAACCAAGAGCATTTGTTGTAGCCTTCCTTTGGGCCACTGAAAGCAGGGAGTGTATCCAGACACGGAACTGAAAACATATGTTGGATCCTGTAAGGTACAACATGTGTTTTCCTTCAATTGCACGTGTGAGGTTATGCAGAGGGACCTGTGACTGTTTCTGTCCGTCTCCCCCCACTTTTGTTGTGACCCTGCCCCCAGTGCCATGCACAGCGACCCTCGTCTGGGCTCCATCCCCATGGAGCACTCGCAACAAACACCAGAGGACAGTTTGCAGGGGGTGGTGCTGTGCTCCTGGTGGGCTTAGAGATAACGGGGAGCCTGCATGTGTGTGTTGTCTCTGCTGTTGTTTTTTTCAGGACTTGGGGGTTTGCAGGAGTTGCTGAGCTTTCTAAGAGGGGCACTAACACAGTCCTCAGACAATGAAAGTGTGGTGTAGAGGATAGCAACACGGCTCATTCGCCTAGTCCACGTTTCAGAGGGATGGCTGTGTTCTCACAGGGGCTGTGTCAGCAGACCTTATTTAGAAGGCACGCAGCATGTCTCGCCGTATCAAGATTTGTGTCTTGGAAGCTTGTCTAGTTTCTTTACCATTCTTACCAGTCTTTTTAATAAAAGCTGTTGACTCTCCTTCTAAACTTTGCCTTGCTTATAGCCTTAGACCATAGTAGCTACAGTGCAGCCACTGCTGTGTGGATGGAAAAGGTAGCATCTTTGTCTTATTTCTTTTCTTTTATTCCAGGACATCTTCACAGGGGCAGAATTAAGGTAGTTTGGGTGCTTGGTTTGAGAACTGCAAATGTAACGCTGCATTTTCTGAATTTCTAACATTTGAACTTTTCCCTTTTTTTAACCTTTAATTTTTTTGAGAATAAAATTCTTCTGTGAAGAATATATGCTTGTAACCTTAACTTCACTTAACAGAGGTTTATATTGCATGATGGGAACATCTTACCATTTTGGTAACGTACTGGAGAGACAAGGAAACCTCAAGGAGAATCACTGCCCCTCTTTTGCCCTGACCCTGGCTTGCATAAGGTCCCAAGGGGTGTTAGCTGCTGAGGTGTTTGAGGGGGAGTGTGGGCAGCAACCTCCCACTTGTGGACATCAGGAAGCACTCACAAGCACAGAATTTACTTGGGTAAAGACAGCTGAATGAGTCTGATGGGGATTTTTGGGGGCATATTGTTAGCACAACCTGATCTGTGGGTCTTCCCAGCAGGACCTTGTGGTTTTTTATCTTCTGCCAGTTAGGATGCCTGAAGTTTTAGAGAGGCTCTGCAAGTAAGCAAGCTTTCAGCTGGGGTATTGAAGCTCCAAGGAGTAGAAGAGGCAGGGATCTCTGCAAACGCGTTAGTGAGGAGCATTACAGAAAACACCAGGTGGTGGGTTATAGAGAAATCGAATTATGTGCCCCTGGCCTGTAGTCCCAGCCACAGTTAATTCAGTAACTGCTTAGCCACAGGTTTTGTGTTGTTCTTGTGCTTTGTCAAATCCTGACAGTGAGTCTGGGCACTGGCCCTTAGAGCCTATTTCAGCTGTCGGTGAGCTACTGGAGACTGGGAACAAAAATGAAAGGGCAAGAACTCTTCAGACCAAAGCCCCTCCTCTCAGAAAATTGACATACTTCATAGAATCATAGAACCATAGAATGGCCTGGGCTGGAAGGGACCTTAGAGATCATCTAGTCCAACCTCCCTGCCATGGGCAGGGATGCCTCTCAACTAGATCAGGCTACTCAAGGCTCCATCCAACCTGGCCTTGAACACCTCCAGGGAGGGGGCAGCCACAACATCTCTGGGCAATTTATTCCAAAGTCTTACCACCCTTGTACTGAAGGATTTCTTCCTAAGATCTAATCTAAATGTGTTCTCCTTCAATTTAAACCGATTTCCCCTTGTCCTATCAGTGGACACTCTTGTAAAAAGTCCCTCCCCAGCCTTCCTGTAGGTTCCCTTCAGGTATTGGAAGGCAGCTATTAGGTCCCCCTGAAGTCTTCTCTTTTCAAGACTGAACAATCCCAGCTCCCACAGCCTATCCTTGCAGCAGAGGTGCTCCAGCCCCTGGATCATCTTTGTGGCCCTCCTCTGAACATGCTCCAACAGATCTATGTCCCTCTTATGGTGGAGACACCAGAACTGGTTGCAGTATTCAAGGTGGGGTCTCACAAGAGCAGAGTACAAGTTGACTTTTGTGATTTGATGGAGTTACACAGTGTTGGTTTTGCCAGGCTGTGCTCTGCTTACCCCCTGCAAGAGGCTCTCCTGGGTGACTGGCTCTGTTTCTCCCTCATCACAGACTGCTCTACGGACCTGCAGTGCCTCCCAGCTCCTGTGGCCACCTCCATCCCTGCGAGTGAGGGGCTGGCCTCTTTGCCCTCTGATTCAGATGTGAAGGGCATGCCTACCTCGCTCCCTACTGCCAGCTTGCTTCCGTCTCCAGAATGCGTGTCCTTGCCAGTTTCTGAGAGCGTGGAGGACTTCACAGATGGGGACATCATTGGGGAAGAACTGGACTCCCTCCTGGACTCCCTCGCCGAAGGGTCACCATACCCTCTAGTAAGAGTGGGCTCTGTGTGGGTCCTCTGCTTCTCAATCCAAATAGGTCCTTGGAGCATGTTGATATGTGTGCTGCCTCTTTCTCTCTCCCTTTTTTCTTCTAGCTCTTCCTCTGGCAAAACTCCTTCCTTCCTTCCTTCCTTTATTTCTGCAACCAGCTTGTCAGTGTCTAAAGAGCCTGCCTTTAACCCTGCTTTGCTGTGTGCAGTTTTATTGAGCTCCCCCTCAAAAGGTACCCAAGATAGCCTTCCCTTGCCATCACCTTTCGTCTGGCCGCTGATATTGATGGAGTTGAAGCAGGCCTGAGGGTAGAGATGAGTGTGCTGAAGCAGGCATGACGGATGTACTTTATACATATGTATTTTATACATATATTTTATAGAGTGCACGCTCAATTCTCCTTGTATTTTGTTCGGGCTGCATTCAGCCTAAGCTCTTTGAACAGGTCTGGGAGCTGTAGAGACAATCTGTATTCATGCTTACATTCGATTTTAGTTGCCAGTTTTGCTGACATTATGTGAGCCAACTTGGATCTGGAAGCAATATAATTGTATTCATCCAGGATGCCTCTTGAACCAAAAAGCTCTGATGAGAGGTGCCACGAATAATGGTTGTTACTGTGACCTTGGTGCTGTGCGCCCTCAGCTGCACCATTTCTTGACTCAAGTGGTTTAAGTGCCAGTGCAGGGCTGTACCTTGCAGACTAATGAGCTCAGGTAGCCCAACAGCTCCTCAGGGACCTTAGTCCAAATTGTGCATGGTATGGATAGATGGAGAGGTCTGTGGGAAGTCTGCAGGCAGAGGGAGCTGCCAGGTATCCTCTTGCTTCAGATAATACAGTGCACACTTGAGGGGTAGCCTGTTGCTCTCTCTGTTGGCTCATTCTCTGCTCCTTGTGGCTAATGTGCTGTTTATCCTTCCCCTTCCCAATTCCCCAAAGTCTCTGGTCCAGGGAACCATTCCTACGAACCTGCCAACGGAGATGCCCCAGCTGATTCCCGTGTTTCCAGGAGGAACTCCACTGCTGCCCCCGGTTGTGACAGCCAGCATCCCCGTGTCCACCCCGCTGCCACCTGCCTCCTTTGGCCTGGTGATGGATCCCACCAAGCAGCTCTCCTCCTCCTCAACTCTGGAGGCTTTTGAGGGCCCGCCAGGAGGGAGTGGCGGGTGCCCCTCCGCT
>NW_009695367.1:8051-37976 GCF_000703405.1 Apaloderma vittatum | reverse complement strand
TGCTTCCCTACACAGACTCACGGCTTGATGCCCTGGACTCCTTTGGGACAAGCAGAGGGTCGCTGGACACCTTGGATTCCTTTGCCATTGGTAGGTGTGGAGCTGATGGGGTTTTGTGCTGCTTTACCTATGAATGCATGCCAAGATTACTTCCTTCAGTGCTGAGGATGTGTCATATAGCTCTGTCTGACGGTGCTGCAGAATGGGAGTACAGATGTAGAATGTCTTGGACGGCACAGCTGAGTATGTCTCACTCAGGAGTAATGAGAAAGACTGTAGGTGTGTGTAATCTGGGGTAACCAGTATGTGCATCGTATGAAATCTCAGAAAAGAAAGGAGCACAAAGGTGTGTAGTGATGAGTGATGAGATGTAAACCTGGCTTGGTGTCCAGGACACCTCCCTTGGCAGAATTTGCTAGTCTATAACGTGATTCCTCCACCCTTCCCAATTACTCTGACGTTTTGGACCAAATGAGCACAGTAATGTTTTAGATAATACAGGGTCCTTGTTGCACTAGGCAGAAGGGTGTAGAGCCCAAAGTGAGTCTCTCCCAGGTTTGGATTCAGGGCAATGAGTGTCCTCTTGCGTGGGGATCTGCACTCTCATGTCACAAGGAGCAAAGCTGTAGAGAACAGTGGGCGAAGAGTAAGTCGCCTCCTGTCCCAGGAAGGAAGGCAGGCTTCCTTGTGGCTAACTTGTCCCCAGTACTTCGGTGTGTTGGCAGCAAAAGCATTTTGAGAAGAGCAGTATGTTGGCCAGTCAGCACTTCAACACTCAGATTCACCTCAGTATTGGGCTACCTTGGAGTTGCCACCTTGGGAGTGCCAGCGCTCAGCAGCATAGAGTTGAGTTCAGTAGGGTTTGGGGGACAAGAACGCCTTTCCTGGAGTTTCTCTAAGACTTAGTCAGGTGATTTGGAGAAAAAAGTGTTAAAATGTTATGAAATAAAATAAAGCAAATGGATTTAATAAGCATTTGTTTGGGCTTTTTTTTTTGGTGAGCAGAACTGCCTCTGGAAATGAAATGATTGTTTTCCTTTTGCGGGTCTCTTTTCCTCTTCTTTTGCCCAGAAGAAACTAGCCCTCAGGAACTGCGGCACCCACCTGGCAGCCAAAAACCGTCCCCTGTGGTGAGTGAGCCGCTCCCCCGTGCTGATGTCCCAAGGTGCTCTGGAACCAAGGTAGTAGTGGCTTGGGTGATATAGGTAATATGGGCCCCTCTCTTTAACTTGCTCCCCTGAGCGTTGCCTCCCACATTGTGGCAAGGCAGGTAAAGATTTCCCCAGAGTCAGTAGGAAGGTGTTTGTTCCATCTTCATTTTTTGTCTGCAGCTCTGGGTATTGCCAAGGTAAACATGGTGTGACCCAGGTTGTGGGCTCAATAGAGGATGATGGAGGCCAGCCACAAACTACTGAAGGATGGGACAGAATAAAAGAGCTTTATTTTAGAGCTAGTGAGGTTCTTTGCTCCTTTCTGCCCCTGTCAGGACACTTTTCCAGATACACTGTCCTGCCCCTGTCACACATCTCCAGCCTTGGAGGAAAAGGGGAGAATTATTGATGGTTAGCAAGCCTGGAACAAGAATTATCCTTAAATTCACAGCGTCCTGCTATCCCTGTAACTTCCAGGTGGAGCCCAGTCAATGTCCTCAGATTAATCTGCCTCCTGAAGACTCAGGAGAGAGAGAACTGAGGTCTCTTACCAAGACAGAGAGAGGCTCGATTTTGAAGAGAACACACCACGCTGTTTGTTATCTTTGAAAAGGTTGGGTGCGGCTCTTTTGGAAATGTAATTTCTGATGTCAACATTTTGATGAGAGAGGAAATGAGAAAGGTTTTTGAGAGAGTGGAATGGGGCAAGGGATTAGAGAGGTTTCTTCCCCGTGTGGTTGCAGGACTGGGAAGAGAGGGATGTGTGTGTGGTTTTTACTCAGGTCAGCCTTGGTGGAGTGAGTCACCCCGCTGTGCCCAAGGTGACGGAGCACCTCCTGTCCCAGCCAGAACCAGTAATGCCCAACACAGCCCTTCTGGTGAAGAACCCCCTGGCATCTACTCATGTCTTCAAACAAGCCTGTCATATCTGCTACCCCAAAACAGGTGATGCACTTGCTCTGCCACCCAGAGCACTGGCCTGGGCTAGGGTTTGCCTTTGCCCAGGCTGATGGGGTTATTCTCTCCTGCAGGGCCCAAGGCTGGTGATTACACCTATCGGGAAGGCTTGGAGCATAAGTGCAAGCGGGACATCCTACTGGGCAGGCTGAAGAGCTCAGAAGACAAGACCTGGAAGAGGATCCGTCCTCGCCCAACCAAAACCAACTTTGTTGGATCCTATTACCTGTGCAAAGGTGATCTGGAGGGGATAGGGTTGTAAGTGGCTGGGAAGGGGCCGTACAATGCATACCAGGGGAGGTTGGGAGGAGACTTCTAGTTGCCATCACCTGCTGTCTTTGGGGTCTTCCTGTCCCATCAGTGGCCCATGGACCAGGAGGCTCAGTACAATGCAAGGTAATGAGCTGCTGTGCTATGGAGAGCAGGCAGATTTTGAAGCAGTGGAGCAGAAGAGTTGTGAAGGCACAGTGTGGTGCTGTGCAGAGCCAAGTGCTCAGAGCTGTCCCATTGACATGGGCTTTGCTGAGAACCTGCCTCCTGTACATGGGCCTGCATTAGGCCATCTCCACCCAGCAGCCCCATGGCAGAGCTGTGGTTCTGCCTGGAGAAAAGTTCTCTCTGCCTGCTCCTTTGCTCCAGCCCATCCCTCTATACATGCAGGCAGTCTATCCAGACTGGTCCCTGAGGCAGTGTCATTATAATGTGCTTAATGAGGTGGAGAGATTGCAAGAGCTAGGGTAATAGGGCTCCTTAGTTCTGGGCCACTAGGAGAACTTAATCTGGATTGGATTTAAAATGGGTTGGTTAAATCATGGTCTGTCCCTGAGTTAAAGGAGGCCTCCATTTTGAGAGTGTTTCTACAACCGATGACATTACTTGAGGTTGTCACCGTTCAGTAGTTTGCATTAGCTTTCCTGAATGACTTGGTATAGACAAACTTGGGAGGAGATGCCTTCTCTTTTTTCTTTACTTCTGTGTTTTCTTGTTTTCGGCAGCTTGTGAGGTGTGGGCAGTGGGAGGAGACGAGAGAGAGTTTAGTTTCTGACTGGGCCGCCCTCCCTGTGTGGTGGTGTGTGCTGTTTGTTGCTTTGTAGATATGCTTAACAAGCAGGACTGTAAGTACGGGGATAACTGCACCTTCGCGTACCACCAGGAAGAGATCGACGTGTGGACGGAGGAGAGGAAGGGAACCCTCAACCGTGACCTCCTCTTTGACCCACTAGGTGGGATCAAGCAGAGCAGCCTTACCATTGCCAAGCTTCTCAAGGAACATCAGGGCATCTTCACCTTCCTTTGTGAGGTACAGAGCTGATGGGAAGGAGCAGGCACTCTTCATTTTCTCCTCACTATGTATCTGGACCATTGATTTGTTGATAGTTGGCATCACAGAGACATGATGGGGTGACTCACACAACTGGAGCGCTGCAGTGGGTAACTATAAACTCTTCAGAAGGGTTAGGAAAGGAAGGAGAGGCAATGGTGTAGCCCTCTATGTTAAGGAGGGGTTTGACTGTCTAGAGCTTAATGATGGTGATGATAGGGTTGAGTGTTTATGGATAAGAGTCAGAGTGGAGATCAACAAGGCAGATATCATGGTAGGAGTCTGTTACAAACCACCCAACCGGGGTGGAGATGAACTATTCTATGAGCAGCTGGGAGAAGTCTCATAATTGCTCCTTTGTTCTTATGGAGAGATTCAACTTATCAGATGTCTGCTGGAAATACAGTACAGTAGAGAGGAAACAGTCTAGGAGGTTCCTGGAGTGTGTGGAGGAGAACTTCCTGACAGAGCTGGTGAGGGAACCAACTAGAGAAGGTGCCCTGTTGGACTTATCTGTGAACAGAGAAGGACTCGTGGGTGATGTGATGGTTGGAGGCCATGTTGGGAACAATGATTACAAAAAGAATTTTCAGTTCTTAGAGAAGTAATGAGGGAGATCAGCAGAACTGCCACCTTGAACTTCTAGAGGGCAGACTTCGGCCTCATTAGGAGCCTGGTTGACAGAGTCCCTTGGGAGGCAGTCCTGAAGGGCAGAGTCCAGGAAGGCTGGACATTCTTCAGGAAGGAGATCTTAAAGGTGCAGGCTGTCTCCACATGCCAAAAGACAAGGCAGTGGGGAAGAAGCAAGGTGGGTGTCTGTCTCTTTTCCTGAGTAACAAGCAATAGGAAAAGAGGAAACATTCAGGTTGCGTCAGGGGAGGTTTACACTGGATATTAGGAAAAATTTCTTCACCAGAAGGGTTGTCAAGCACTGGAACAGGCTGCCCAGGGAAGTGGATCAGTCACCCTCCCTGCAAGTATTTAAAAGATGCACGGGTGTGGTGCTGAGACGTGGTTTAGTGGTAGATTTGACAGTGGTAGGTTAACAGCTGGACTTCCAACTTAAACGATCCCATGGTTCTGTGATTCTCTGTGTCCCAGCCAGTGCCCTGCTCCCAGAAAGGCAGTGAGCAGTGGGTGCAGCTGTGTAGGAGGAAGGTAAGGTAGTTTTCCTCCTTAGCCTTGCAGCTTCACCTGGTGCACACAGCCTCACGGTATCACCTGTCTCTTCCTGTGTCTTGAGATGTTGCTTTGAGTTGTAATTGAGCCCCAGCTGCTTTAGAAACCAGAACCCCGTAAAACAACAAGTTCCCAGTTGATGTCTGTGCTGAACCACTGAGTCAGTGAGTGAAGGGTCGGCTTGTACCATCTTGATGCTCTGCAGCAGAGAGTTCCCCTCTCTGGCAGTGGTACATGTAAAGGGACACATTCTTTGCTGTGAACTGGCTGTTCTTTTATGTCTCCCCATTGTTCCCTCTCGTTCTTGCTCTGTTGGCTAACTGGGAAAGAATATGTGGCTCTGACCAAAACTTTTCCAACCACAGTGGAAAATACTGTTGAGAATAAGCCAAAATATGTTGTCTGGAAGCTTTTCCAAAAATTTGCTCACTTTATTTTAAAGCCCTACCACAAAGTTTTCACCAGGCTTCTTCTAACTTTGAACATTAGAATAGGCTGGCTCTGGTTCTTCTTCCCCTTCCAAGCAAAGTGGCTCTGGTTCACTGCTCTCTAAGATTTTCCCAGCGCGCTAATTCTTCTCTTCTCAGATTTGCTTTGACAGCAAACCCCGGATTATCAGCAAAGGGACCAAGGACACACCATCTGTCTGCTCCAACCTTTCTGCCAAACACAGTTTCCATGACAACAAGTGAGTGAATGTTTTTTTCGTGCTGATGAGAGCAATCTCTCACAAGTCCAGCCAGTTTAACTCCAGGGCCCTGATCTCTTTTTTTTCTTTCTTTCCTCCTCATGGGTTCCAAACATAGGGCAGCTCAAAGCATAGTGAATAGCATTGTGTGCTTCACCCTGTGGATTTGCTGCTGGTGCTGAGGGATTTCAACAAAGCTCTTTGGAGTCAACTTAAGTTTTCCATTGACCTAATTTGCCTTTCAGTTTGGCCTTTACATAAAGGTCAAACCAAAGATGCTCCAGCTTAGGATTCTGTATTTGACTGTAGGAAAACAAGTACAAGAAATATGTCAGGTACATGGTAATACAACCTTACTGGTCCCTGGCAACCTGAGACTTAGGGACTTGCTGAGCCAGAGTAGTTGGTGTCTTCGATGCATATTTTGAAACTCATCTCAGAACTTAAGCAGAGCATCGCCCGTGGGCTGAGGAGATTGAAAATACCTACCTAGCTTGGGAGAGCAGGGTTTTCCCAGTGGGAGTTTGCCTTTCCCAGAGTTGATTTTTTGTGTCCTTTGCCTGCCCAGTCCAATGTCTGAAAGTCACACCTAAGGAGGTAGGGGTGAAGATTTGATTCTGTCATGCTTCCTATTTCTCTGGCCTGTCTGCAGGTGTCTGGTCCACATCGTGCGTTCCACCTCCCTGAAGTACTCCAAGATCCGCCAGTTCCAGGAGCACTTCCAGTTTGATGTGTGCCGACATGAGGTGCGTTATGGCTGCCTGCGCGAGGACAGCTGCCACTTCGCTCACAGTTTCATCGAGCTCAAGGTCTGGCTGCTGCAGCAGTATTCAGGTGGGTGGGGCTTGGTGCTGGGCTGCTGATACGTACACCCAAGTTTCCTCCTGTGTGTACCTGGAGCCAGTTGAGAAGGGAGGAGGATGATGTGGGAGTACTGAGAAGTTGTCAAGAGCCAAGGTGTTCTGTGAGGTGATCTGGCCCCTGTCCCTTTGCATGTGCTACTGTAATTTGTGAGTCGGAAGGCCTTTCCCTTGGGATCAGCTGCATAAGTTGAAATCTTAGATAGGGCTGAATCCCCAGAGGTGGTTTGGTGCTTAAACCCTTTGCAAGGCCCTAAATAGCAGTTGGGCCCCTGAGTGAGCATCTGCTGCAGTGAGAATGGCAGCAGGCACTGGTGACAAAGCTGTTACATAAAGGAAGGCTGTGCATCTCCAGTTTCTCTAAACAAATTCACCAACAGTGGGAAATGACAAAATACTTGGTGTTTCCCAGAAAGGCTTTGATGACATTTCTCTGAAGAAGCTGTTGTATGAATTATATTCAGGTCACTTGTGGAACGACGCTGCCACATCTGACACTCTCAGTCCTCTCTCTCTCTTTCTCTCTGACATGTTGGAGGGTTTCTCTTTGCTGCTCTTCTGCTAACCAAGTCTGCTGATCCACCCACAATGCTGCCTACATCGTATTTCACCACAGGGTCTTGTTTAGTGCAGGACCCAGCCTGTTAATGGGAGTACTTCAGAGAGGAAACACATTGTGGATGTTTCTGACCATTATTGGATGTAATTGGGGGAAACTTCTTTAATTTATTGCTTGAGCACCTGTTACTGTTGTTCAGTGCAGCCCTTGGCCTTGACTTGGCTCATGAGGGACATGATGCCGGTACCATCTTTTATTCTTCTCATTTGGCCTCATTTACTTGTGGCCACGGGAAATAGAAAATTATAACACCGGAGTTTCTAAGGTAGCATGTTGTGTGTGAGCCACTGTTGCTGCCCTACATACTTACAATACGACCTGTAGTGCTCTGGGTACTCTGTGTTCAAGCAGCTTGCTCTTTTCTCTACTCCATGGTTAGTTTATTTTTGGTGGTGTTTTGGGTTAGGGTTTTTTTTTTTAGAAAAAAAGTCCTCGATCCCTCCTTCCCTCCCTCCCTATTCCTTCCTCTTCAGCTTGTAGAAGAAATGGTTAGATTGATTTTTGTTTCTTGCCTTCTTTACTCAAAGAAAGGATTTCCGAAGGGGAAGCTGAGGAGGTGAAACAAGCCATGAGTTTAGCCACAGAGGTGGTCAGCAAGCCTTCTGCTTATTCCCATCTTTTCCAACAATGGGAGAACCATCATCTCTGTTTTGTTCTGCAGAGCTCTGTACCTAAGCCTGCCTTTCTTGTGAGGTTGCCTTCCTAGAGAGGTAATTTATTACCTCTTAAGCGTAGCCCTCATTTTGCAAAGAGAGATGAAAGGTTGTTGTCACCATTCTCTGGGAATGCTTTAGCTTTGGAGCAGAAAGTTTGATCTGGGCACCATTTGGTCAGCAAGAATGGGAGGGGGGTATCATTCATAGCAGCTTGTATATGAAACCAGTGGGCTGTTGCCAGTTGAGCTTTTACAGAGCTCGTGGGGATAAAGGATTGTATTGGTGGAGTAAAGGTTCCCAAGACTGGAATATGTGGACAGACAGGACTGTTTTCTTGTTCGCCATGGTTTTTCACAGACGTGTCTTGCTGTCTTCTTTCATCAGTGGAAATCACAGTGTCTTTGTCCTCACTAATGATGTTGCAAAAGATGCCAAAATGTTATAAGTAATCAGCACATGAGCCTTTTGGTTCCCAGATCATCTCTTTGGGACACTTCGTGCTTTGGAGAGCTGGCATGTTGGAAAACATCCTTTCATATTTGGGAGGTGTTTGGTTTTTTTCCCAACCACCACATTTCTAGAATGGAGAAGACGGGAGCTGCTTTGGCCCTTTCTCTGCCAAGTCCAGTGCAGCACATTAATTTTGCCCCAGAGCAGAGATCAGCATTGTGTCCAGCCCTGGAATATTTGGACAGAGAAGAGGAAGGTACAGTTTCTTCAGGGATTAATGGTTAAGAAGGAGAAAAGTCCACAAACAGCTTGGATCTGGGGGTAGTAACAGTTATGTAGCAACTGCCATTTTGGAGGCCTGAGCGAATGTTCTTGGAGAGTGATGAAGTTCCCTGAATGCTTTTTATCTTTCTCAAGCCCTGTACTAAGAGCAGTATTGTTGCCCAGCAGGGACCTGGATAGCTGAAATCACAGATGGGGAAACTGAGGTCAGGAGTGCTGTGACTTACCCAAGCCTAAGCTGAGACGAAAACTCTGTTTGCTGGCCCTTAAGTTCTGGAACATGCTGGCTCCCAAATCAAAGATTGTATCCATGTGGTGTGCCTGGGGAACACCTCACTTCAATAATAAAAGCTGTAGATAAAAGCAAAGCAAGCAATTTTGGAACTTCTGTGTGCTGGAGGTGCTGCATCAAGGCCATCCTTAGCACCTCACTTGTTGCAGGCAGCTGGCCATTGTAAGATACCTGCTTCAGTTTGTTTTGGCAGCTATCTCAGGCCTTTATCACACTTGAATAATACAGCTTTTTTCTAGAAGAGTCCTAGCGTTGACCAGACAGTTCCTACTCTTACACACCTTTCTCTTGCTGTTTAGTGCTTTGAGAATCGTAGCGCCCATCTAGCTGGCTGGTGCTGGCATGGGCTGTTCCCTCACCACTTGAGTTGGCCAGGACCTAATTCCTCAGATAAGGTCTGCCCAACCCTTTTTCTTCTTGTCTGATGTTACATTTCTGATTCCTGAGATCTTGCAGATCTTTCTTTGCTGGTTACGTACTAGCAGTTGTTCCTTGGTTGGTTTTGCACTGCTGGTCTTTCCTTGCTACCTTGGTTGCACTTGATGTTTTTTCTGTTTTGATTTTCAACTTTCCTCTTCACCTGTTGATTGATGGGCAGCCCCCACGCAACTTGACATGTGTAACAGGGCAATTAATCCCAGGTGAGAATAGGTGAGAGTTCTGGGCTCTCGGAGATGCTAGACATCTCAGTGGGGTATCTGTGATCTTCCAAGCTGATGTCAAAACCTCCTATGTATCAACAGTAACAAAGCATTGTCTTCAGGGACTTGGGTAGGATCTGTTGATGTGGTGTTCGGGGACAGCCTTGGTCAAAGTCTTGACCCCTGCTCAATTATCATAATCGTAGAGGCAGCATCTGGGTCTTTTGCAGGCAGCCTGAGCAGAATGCCAGGTATGAATGAGCCCAGGAGGCCGAACTCTTTCCCTTTGTTTTGGCTTGTGTGGAGAGAGGACCTTCCTTAAAACACATTCGGTGGTGGATCCCCTCACAACACATGTCCTGATGTTATTGGTGGGACTACTGGGAGCTCTCAGCCACACAGGGGTTCCTAAACCCCAACGCAGGAAGTCTGGCAACCCCTCTCTCTCTTCCCTTGGCAAAGGCAAGGTAGCTCAGTCCTGTCTCCTTTTGTTCCCAGGAATGACCCATGAAGATATTGTGCAGGAATCAAAGAAGTACTGGCAGCAGATGGAGGCACATGCCAGCAAACCAGCCAACAGCATGGTAAGTAAGGGACATCTAGGGCTTGCAGCCTGGTTTTGCTCCCAAACTGTTCCAGCACTTTCTCTTTTTTAGCTCCCACTGCTCCGCATGACAGGTCGCAGGCAGACCAGGCTGGCCATCGAGGAGGAGGAGAGCTGAGAGCTTTCCTGGCTGTGGTGCTAAAGATGAGCTTTGTGCAGTGTTTTGCACTGGTCATTTTCTGCTCTGTTCAGCCATAGCGTGAAGCATCCAAAGCAGGGAGGGCAACGGGCAGAGGATGGTGCTTCCTTCACACCTTGTTCACAGAGCGAGCATCAAAGGTGCCCTGCTGCCCTTTAGTGGCCAAGGGACGACACGGCAGTTGGAAGGACTAAGAAACCACTCTTGACCCAGCAGAGGACTGCTCTAAACGCAGGAGTGAGTGGAGCTTACAGCTCAGGTGCTCTTGAGGCTGGGCAGGGATTTTAGCGGTGCTTTGCAAGGAGGAGGATGTGAGCTTTGCCTCTCTTTGTGCCACCAGTCTCTCAGTGTGGGAGAAGGCACCTCTGGCTGCACGCGCCAGCACTGCCAAGAGGTTTCTCTGGAGAGGTGTGTTGTAAGAAGTGTGTTTGCTTTCTTCTGACCTGCTGGCTGTGGGCGATGCTGCCTTACCCATTTTTTTTCCCCAGGGGTTTGTTCTGTACCATACAAGCAGAGCCCACCCAGTGAGGATGATTCCCAGCCCAGCCCTGAGATTGAACTAAAGCAGTTTTGCCATTAGGAGAGGGAGTTTCTTGTTCTTTAATTAATTCCAGAAGATACATCTGATAAGATGAGAAACTTCATGCCTCCTAGCAAGCTCTCAGGTGTAGGAACAATTCTCTTCCCTGCAAAATGGTGCGATAAGTGTTTGGAATTGTTTTTGCTTCCACTTGCCAACTTCCTTTCCCCTTGCAAAGGCCTGAGCTCACCACCCCTTGGCCTGTGCTTTACGAGCAAGGGTGCTTCGCTTTGTTTTGGGGCCTCTCACCCAGAGACCAGCCCTGAGTGCAGCCTGTGAGCACCCAGCAGAGAGAGTGTTTTACAGGAAAGGGATCTGAGTCACTTGTCTGGTGTGTAGCAGCTTTTTTTTTTAGTTAGGTCATGGGCTGGCAGAAAGCTGTAGGGCACTGATGCGGGGGAGAAGCAAGTCTGGTGGGCATGGGTCAGCCCAACAGGAAAGATCCGCTGATGCTGCAGTGATGCTTGCGGTGGGCTCTGTGCCCAGCGATGCACTGGTCATGTTGCACGAGATGGAGCTGTCTTTGAGGAGATGCTCTGCAACACACCTGTGCGGCCCATCCTGCTGTTGTGATCTGAAATGGTTGGGGGAGAGGAATGGGAAACAGTAGTCCAGGGCAACTGAGGTCTCTAGTTTCCAAAGCCATGTGACTTGCTTGAGAAATAAGTTCTAGCCTCTCCGGAATCTGAGAGAACAAGTTTCTACAGCCTGTATTATGTGAGAAGTGAGCCTGCATGAGCTGAGTGGTCCCTGCAGACAGAGCTGGCCATGATCTCTTTCTACAGAGGGGAACAGAGGCAGCTGCCAGCATCTCCACAGTGGAGGAAACTAAGTGTGAATTTGCAGCAGTTTGTGATGGTAGTTGAATTTATGTCAACAATCCGTGCCCCATGGAGGGTCAAGTCTAGTGACTGGTTCTGTCCTGCCTGCTGTGGATCTGCCTGTGTTTTCCAAAAAGCTCTGTTTTGCCATTCTCTGTGCATGATCTGGGGATAAAAAAAAATAGATGGACAGCTGTTTTCCTGTAAGCCTTACAGCTTCAAATTCACCTTTGTCTAGAGGTCTGGAGGTGCTGCTGTTGGAAGAACAGGTAGTTCAGCTTGATCAGAGCATGTCCTCTGAAGCACGTGGGATCTGGATGCTGAGTGAGGGTTTAATTTCTGGCTCTTGGGCCTTGCAGGGGGGCAGAGGATCAGGAAAAGAAATTCCAGCACCTGCTACATCAGCTGTCAGGGGATGGGCAGAGAGCTACAGTTTCTGCACCCTGTGGCTGAAGGCCAATGGCAAAATCTGATTGTGCCCAACAGTTGCCTGTCCCAGAGCTGGACCGTGCTCTCCACCCTCCCAGGGCATCAGATGGTGCGGAGGCGAAGCAGCAGCCTTGCTGGTACAGTCAGGAGGTGCCTCTCTGGCACTGGAGGGATTGGCAGCCTGGCACTGGCACCATGCAGGGAGATGGAGTCAAGTCGGTCAGACGTGTGTGTTTGCCAAAGCCATGGTTTGCTACTGCATCGGCACGTAGTCGGCCAAAGGGATGTGCTCCAGGATGAGACACTGGCTTGCTGCCAAAGACCCCGGGGGCAGGACTAACATATCTGTTGAGAGATGTTTACTTTTGCTATTATTTTCTCCCATCCAAGCAGGCTAACGTGACTCAGAGTTTTCTCAGCATCCTTCCAGCTTTCGAAGTTGGCTGCCTGGCAAAGACAACTTCCCAGGAGTTCTGTAAAAGCAGACCCCTCCTGCCCGCCATCCCGTGTGATCCACGCTCACCCCTGGCACCCTCTGGTCAGCGGAAGCAAAGGGGTCACAGCTGCCAGTTGGACTCAGTTAGCAGCTCGGGCTGTCCGGTTGTGGAGAAAAACAGCACACAGGGATCCAGCAGCTGTGACGATGCAGTTCAGGAGACTTAGCAAGAAGGGGGAGGTGAAGGCATGCTGCTTGCTAAACACCTGCCAGGGATTGCGGACTTGGCCCCACAAATTTGGCCCCATAGAGGCCGCTGTAGGAGTAAACCCGGTGGCTGCAGACTCAAGAATCAGCCAGCAAAGACACTGCTGTAGATAGGTGGTTGTCCTCCCATGGCATCCCTGGGAATTGAGGGAGTTTAGCCCTTGGTTTTTTCTTGTTTTTTTGAGGGCTTTTCTGGTTTTACTCCACTAGCCAGCTGCAGAACCCCAATAAAACCTGGCTTCAGAATTAGCAATTTAAGCATGGAGAGGCAAGTCTCTAGCAAGTTGCACCTAAGTACAGATCACTTGGTTAGGTGGCTGTGTAACCTGGGCTCCTCATATAGTCCCCTGAGGCCATGTGGCTCCTCCAGAGAGTATTTCAGTATCGGTGAGAGGGGTTCCTGTAGTTGAGAGGCACAAATGGCCCTGCTGCGGCAGTTGCTCTCTGTAAAGCCTGAAGTGAAGAGCTGTCATGCCAAAGACTTTTATTTACTTGGTTGCCATGGTGCACAGCTAACACTATATTGTCTGGCTTCAGAGCAAGGGGTGGTGCCACAGCCTGAGGCACTTTTGCCTGGCTTCATCTTCTAGAGCCTCATGTGATACTAATTTCCACGCTGTTGGTTATCAGCAGCCTGCCAGGTATGTGTCTTGCCTTTACAAATACAGTCATGTAGCAGCAACAGCCACAGCTTTGATTTTTCACTTGGCTTCTAATCCCCTGGGAGCGTATATGCCCACTGGATTGACCAGCAGTTTGCGTGGCTCAGATGAAGAAATGCATGGGGCTTCTTTTGGTTCAGAATTTCTGGAAAAAGCAGCCTGGACCACTAGAATTACCTGAGACACATTCTCTTTATCTCTGATCTCTTCCACCTTCTGGAGCCACTCGGTTTTGATTTTTGCTGGTCAGTAGATTTGAGCCAAGCTTGCCGGCTGTGTTGAGAAATCTGTCGCCTGAAGGATTATATGGCAGATAGCATGGGATTGATAAAAGGGAATATGCCAGCTGTGCAATGTGTTACCTTAGGCCTATAGGTTTGGTGGGTCAGTGCTGAGCTGTAGTGTAATTTCCTTTGCAGACCAGGTGGACATTAAAACTACCGCTCAAAGGACACCACACATTTGAGAGGGAGATGTCTTCCTGCCCTCTGTGATAGCCCAGGTCTCAACCCTGCTCACCCTACCGCCGGCCACTTTGATGTGTTCTTGGTGGTCACCAGCACTGGTAAAAGCTGACAGATGAATGAGTCGTGTGCCAAGGGCCACCAGAAAGGCCGTCTTGCAGGCGAGTAGGCCAGAATTGGTTCTGCTTTTCAAGAGCAGTGGTGGTTCTCTGGAATGGTCCTTTTGCTGGGACATCCAGAGCAGTGCTGGCTTCATGTAGTCGGCACAGGCAGAGCTCAGCTCTCCAGTCAGCTTTTCACAGCGACGGAAGACCTTTTCTTAGTCAGTTCTGCTTCTCCACAAGACTAGGTGTGGTGGATGCCAAGAGTGGTAGTCAACAGCTTATGTGGCATTTCCTGGGAGATGCTTTGATTCTGCACTGCCTGTGCTTGCGCTTTTCCCTTTGCCGAGGGATGGATGCAGGTAGGGTCCATGCTGCTGGTCGTCAGTCACTGGCAGGATCCTGCTCCTCAGGGACATGGCTTGACTGTCTGCTCACGGTTAGGTGCTCAAAGGTAGAAGTCAAGGCATGGCAGCTGAGAAGGGCTGCTTATGTGGTTAGCAGTCAGAGAACCATTTTACTGATACGTAACCTTTGTGCTTCATGGTTGGCTTGGTGACAAGGGTGTTTCGTTGTACCCTCACATACTCCTGTGCCCAGGACCGCTGGCATCCAGTCAGGTTTGCACTTTGGTTTGGAAATGAACTTGAAGACACCAGCCTCATGTCTTCCAGTGGTGATACAGAATGCAAATGATGACACAGAGTTTTGCTCAGAAGACATGAGGCAGCAGTGATATGGGTCTTGCTCTTTCTTTTTTTTTTTCTCTCCACAATCTGTTAATTGTAATCCCAAAAGAGCCTTCTCATGGGGACAAGTAGAAGGCAAATCAAGTGAAGTGGCTGAGAGGATGTGAAATACGTGCGCTGATGGTTCTACCTCTGTCCAGAGATCATGATTAACTGCCTGTAAAACCTGGTGCAGTGGAACTGTGAGAGATGGAAACCTGCCCAGAAATGGCTTGGAAGGGTATCAACAAGAGGACCCAGCTCTGACCTCAGTTTGTCAAATGCTAGACATGCCGTGAGGCTCTTGGTCCAAAAGCAGAAGTGGCAGGTCCTGAGCTGTGGCTTCCTCCCAAGGGGGCTCTCGGCTGTGTTGCTGAGCTCTTTCTCCGGGTGGTGAGGGGAATGTGGATTGCCTTCCCTGCAGGGAAGTGGAGATTAAGCACTGGGGCAGATCTCACAGAGCCTGTCTGTACAGGGAGATATGCTGCAGGGGTTTCACAGCCAGGCTGGCTGTGCATCTGGCCAGATGTCAAAGCCCAGGAAATCGTGCTGAAGCAAGCGGTCGTTTTGCTCCTGTCTGGTATCTCAATGGGCCACCAGCTAATACTGGCAAAGGAGAGCTGGGCTGTCTCTGATTTAATCTTGCTTGTAACTGGCACATGGGCGTGCAGGGAGTTGCCAGCGTCTCCTTGGCAGTTTGGGGGGGGGTTGCATTTTGGCTCTGTTCATCTGAGGTTTTGGTTCTCTTCCCCAGGCTTCTTCCCGGGCTCCCACGTCAAGCACCTTTGACCTCCAGATGAAATTTGTGTGTGGCCAGTGCTGGAGGAATGGGCAGCTGGTGGAGCCAGATAAAGACCTCAAGTACTGTAGTGCCAAAGCCCGCCACTGGTGAGCAATGCAACCTTCTCTTTCCACCATTTCTCCTCAAGGGCAGGAATTTCTCCTCTTACCTTGTCCAGGGCTCATTTGGCTTCTTTGGAAGAGAATGGAAGGTTTCCTAGCAGCCTCTCGCTTCCCGGGGTTTTTGTCACTACAGCAGTTGCTGCAGATAGCTGGTTTTGCAGTTCCCAGCTCTCTTCTTTACTGTTTGTATTTGGTGCCAGCATTTGACAGATTGTAACTCCTGGTGCCTACAGTTCAGCTCCCACAATTCCCTTTTTTCCCCAGTTGCTATCATTTCTCCTCAACAAGGTCACTAATATAGTTCTCCTCTGCACTTGTTTATACTCCCAGCTGTTGGCAGATATCTGTCAGGTCACTATTAGGAGTGATTCAAGATATTCTGCTTCCTTCTAAATTACTTTCCTTGGCTCTTTCATTGCTTTGGTTGCTCTTCTGTGATGCACGTCTTGTCTGTTTGCACGTCCTGGCTCCTTGGGCCCATGAGGAATGTTTGGTGTGATAGAATCATAGAATGGTTTGGGTTGGAAGGAACATTTAAAGGTCATCTAGTCCAATCCCCCTGCAGTAACCAGGGACAGCTTTAACTAGATCAGGTTACTCACAGCCCCATCCAACCTGACCTTAAATTTTTCTAGGGATGGGGCCTCTACCGCATTTTTGAGTTATTCCAGCATTTCCATACCCTCATCGTAAAAAATTTCTTCCTTAGATTTAGTCTGAATCTACCCTCTTTTAGTTTAAAACCGTTACCCCTTGTCCTGTCACTACAGGCCCTGCTAGAAAGTTTGTCCCCATCTTTCTTGTGAGTCCCTTAAAAGAGGAATATCAGCTGGGAAATCGCCACTGGGTCATGAAAACTGTGGCCCATCTCACCCAGGCAGCCTGGCAGGATAGGGTAGGAGAGTTTGTTAGGACTTCAGTTCCCATAACACAAGCCGCAAAGGCACAGTCCAGCATCCTACTGCAAATGTGAGACCTTTGATGAAAAAGAGACAGAAATAGCAGGAAGGGAGCAGGTGAGAATCACTTCCTGGAACAGGAAGAACACCTCTTTGTACAGCTGTTAAACAGAGCTGGGGGGTTTTTGGGGGTATCTCCTGGTGATCGTTTGCTCGTGCTGCAGGAGAATTAATACTTCCTGGCAGCTATTCATAAGACAGTGCTTGTGATGGCTTGTTTTTCTGCTGCACCTTTCAAACAGAAATTATTCCCAAGTTTTTCATGGATCTGATTGCACAAGAATTGACTGTGTCAAAGGGTGGTGCAGCTGTTTAGTAATGCATGGTGATGCCATGTGACTTGGGGGAGACTTTTGTGGCTTTATGAGAAGAGATGTCCCAGGAAATACCTGAAAAGTACTCTGAGAAGCCCTCCTAAAACACCATTCTGATGGCTTCACTGTCGCAGGTGTGCCTGTCTAGGAACAGCTGGATAGTGCAGGGACAGGCTGGACTGGAGGATCTGGTCGTCTCTCAATACCTAAGGATCTCCAAGGAAAACAAAACCTTGTTCTGCTCTTCCTTTTGCCTCTCTTGATTTATTCTCTCTTCTTCAGTTGGACAAAGGAACGTCGTGTCCTGCTGGTGATGTCCAAAGCAAAGAAGAAGTGGGTGTCTGTCCGACCGCTGCCTTCTATCCGCAACTTCCCACAGCAATATGATGTAAGCCCCATGCGCAGCATGGCCAGGTGCCCTTCCCCTTCCCTCCCACCGTGGTGCTGTGCTTTGAGAGCTGATCACTTGTAGAGCTGCCAAGGAGGCAGGCATGTGTTGGCTGAGGTCGAAGGCAAGGACAGACCGATGGCAGCAAGATCTCAAACTCATCCCACAAAGGGTGGAGCAGAAAAAGGAGTAGCACCCGCTTAAATCACTCTACGCACGTGTGCAAGTTTCTGACGTTGCTGTTAATGCAGTCACTGTCTCAAGACGTAGCTGGCACAGGGTTTGGGAATGAGATTTAAGTCTTCCCTTAGGTCAGGGTTTCCTAATGTGGGTAAGAGGTGAGACAGAGCACTTGGGAGAAGCCTATCCCTGCCTTTACTGTGACTGTGCTGCTGTAGGTTGTGAAACTTGCTCATGATGTGTTTTGCAAGTAAAACTAAGAACTCAGCTAAAAAGCCACATGCTGGGGAAGACTATAGATACCCAACCTCCCAGCTCCCGCCCTTGATATGGTAATTGATAGTCTCTCTCTCCCTCTCTTTTTTCTGTCTTCTGGAAAGGAGAAAGCTCCTTTCCCCCTACTCTTTGGGGTCTGCTGCCCCGTAGTCCCCGGCCAGGTGCAAGGCCACACGTGAGGCCTTGAGCGCTCTCCAGTTGCCAGCCAGTTGCTACATGCTGGGGAGAGAAGCAAGAGTTACACGCAGCTGCTGCAGTAGGAGACGAGGCCAGCAGACAAGTCGCAGATTGTGAAGCAAAGAAGGTTGCTGTACGAGTGTGTGCATTGCCTGAGCTCCAACCCCAGCCAGAGAGGAACAGTGTTGTCTCTTCTCCCTAGTTTGTGGGCCAGCTGGTCTCGCAACTGCTGTCCTCCTCTGGTGGCAGGACCTGGGGAGATGGGATGGTCAGTAAATACGATGCTTGGAAAGCTCATTTTCTCTAACAGTGATGCTGTTTGTAGCTGGGAGGTAAAGGAGTGTGTGCTAGCGTGGTTTATGCAGCTCTTTGCCTGCTGGGAGATGGCTTGGGAATGAGTCACCTTTGGAGACCAGCAACACGACCAGCAGGAGACCCTGTTGGTTCAATCCAGGTTGCTCCCTGCTGTCTCCCCCAGGGCCAGTGCTAATCTTGCCTATGGAAATGGCAACAAGAGAGAGGCCAGGTGCATGTTTATGGCAAAAACTTACCCTTTGTGTTATCAGGAGCTTGAGGAAAGCAGCATGAGTTAATGACATATGAAGTGTCCTGTTTGCAACCTTTCCTGTGCAATTTAATGTCCCAGCTGGGTTTTTTAATCTACTTTCCCCTCCAGCGAGAAGTGTTTCCACAGATGCTAAGTTTTGCTCTCTGTCTTTTAACAGTTGTGTATCCATGCACAGAATGGCAGGAAGTGCCAGTATGTGGGCAACTGCTCCTTCGCCCACAGCCCTGAGGAGAGAGACATGTGGACCTTCATGAAGGACAATAAAAGTGAGTGGGGGAAAACATGGACCAGAGAGTTTGGGGAGAGGGAAGAGGACATTTGGGCAGTGGATGCAAGGTCTGTTAAGATATGCTCTTGACAATAGAGACTGAATTGTACAGAGCTGATACTGTGAGCTTAGGTGGGATCATGGGCCTGGTCCGTCTACAGTAGTTTAGAGCTGCTCTTTTCTTAAACATGCGTGTATATCTTGAGTCCCTCGCTCTGGGACTAGTGCACATTGGTCCCATGCCTTGTCTTGCTCTATTGCTGCCCTCCCTTTCTGCAGTTCTTTGAATCCACCTCGTACTGTCCCTCCAGTTGCCTCTACCGTCCCAGGCCTGGGTCCATATGGAGCTCTGCCAAAGCACTAGTCCTGACCTGTAGCTGCTCCTGAACCTTTCTTGTCTGTCATGTACTGCCTTGGCTCTCTTGCCCATTTCTGCTCATGTCCCTTGCTCCTGGGCTGCAGCTTTCCCTGCTCATGGCAGTTGTATTCAAAGGGGTGGATTCCAGATCCTGAACAAGATCATTGGGTGATGCCCAGTGAGCTTATCTGGAATTAATTATGCAGGTTCCCATCTTACCTTTCAGGGGAAAGCTGTGGAGTTGCCCATGTCCTGGACTGCCAGCTCTCTGGCAGCAGTCCTTGTTTTTTCAGACCAGCAGCAAGCTCTTTGCAAGGCCTAGTTGTCTGGCTGCTCACATGGCTCTGTTGGCAGGTGCTGGAAAGCTTGAAGGGTGTCAGGCCTGCCCTGAGTTGGTTTGGTCTTTATGCCTGGATGGAGGATCTTTCTCCCTGCTGGCCAAATGCTGTTATTTGTTACAGTTCGAGTTATTTCGTTGCTGAGGCCTTTAAAGCACATCAGATCAGACCAGTCTGGGTGTGTTTTCTCAAGCACAAAGGTGAACCTTCAAACAACAGCGTTGTTTCGGTTTGGAGGAATTTGCATTCATTATTCCCAATTGCCTTGAGTTCCTCAATTACCCATTTAGCGAGGAGTAAATCACTGATGCATTGCACTTGCAGCAACACATCAGTGTCTGCAAATATTCATGTTTCTGTAGCCTCTCTCAGGAGCTGATATTGGAAACGTAGGTGTGCAGTCAAAGCTTCCACACAAAATTTCCTTTCCTACTAGTATCCTGAGTGAGTTTTAAAGCAAAAGCACCAAGAGATATTGACCATACTCCTCTGGGCAGGTTTGGAACATGGAGCAAGCTATCATTAGTTCTTCCACCTCTCCCCAGTGCTTCCTGTGGCCAGCTTGCCTAAGGGTTCTCTTCCCTCTCAAGTGCTGAGGATGAAGTATAGGCTTGGAGGGAAGGGACAGATCTGGATCAAGCCCCTGCCTCAGCCACCTGGCTGGAGTGAGATGTCTGCTGAATTCAAGCAGAATCAGGCCTGATGGAGAAATCACTGTGTGGAGATCCTGGGCACTTTCCCTCCTTCATAAACTCTTTGTGTGGCTGTGGTGACAGGTGCCCCTCAGCTCACAGAAGACAGCTCACCACACCAGGCAGTGCAATGTGAATTTGGCTCCTCTCCCCAGGGCTGTCATCTGCTGAGGTGATATCTGGCCTCCAGAGCACAGGCTTCCAGCCTGATGGAAGGTGCTGCTGCACAGGAGAGGGGAGGGAAGGGCTGGCCCAGCGTTCATCCTTTTCTCATAGCTTGTGCACGGTGTGGGAGGTTGAGTGACTTCATGGGTCGCCTTTGTGCAGTACTAGATATGCAGCAGACCTATGACATGTGGCTAAAGAAACACAACCCTGGGAAGCCTGGAGAGGGGACACCACTCACCTCACGAGAAGGGGAGAAGCAGATCCAGATGCCCACCGACTATGCTGACATTATGGTAATCTTCTGTCCTTCATCCTTCCCCCTTCTCCTCAGTGCTGACAGCCTGCCCCTTTCCTGTACTTCAGGAGTGAGCTGGCAGGGACTGCATTGCTCTTGTGGGAAGGAGGCCATGCTAATGTAGGTTAAACGGACAGCTTGGAGCAGCACAGTAAGGGCAGCACAGATGAGGCGTGAAAGGATTGACCTGGGGTCAGCAAGGCTCTGCGTGGCTTTTGTGCTAATCCCCGAGTCAGTAGAGTCTACCTTAGGTTCCCTTTTGCGTGGGCTCAGCCTCTCCCTAGGGTTCCTGCCCACTCCTGGGAAAGCTGGCAAAGCCATTGCTGCGCCGTCAGAATGGAAAGAGAAGCTTGGAGAAGAGCTGGGTCTGGAGCACAGAGGCCTGGGAAAACTAGAGGCAGGTGTGTCCTCCTTAGCCCAGGGGTGGTGGCTGGTGTAAAGTTTGTGCTTGAGAAGCCCTATGTTGCCTGTGCCCCTGGGGGCCTTGCAATTGAGTCGCACCTGGGCCATGGGCAGGGGCAGGGGGACCATGTCAGCGAACTGAGCTCTGCTGTTCTCTGAGCCCATCTGAGCTGTAGGTAGACCTCAAGAGCACATCTCCTCTGTTCCTCCTTAGCGGCAGCACAATCCTCTAAAGATGATCTCACAGGGAGGTGTGGGAGGTCGTAGACTGAGTGGAGCTTCCAGGGTGCTCTGGAAGGAGAGGGGAGAGGCAGTGCCAGCACGGGGAAGGACGATGGGTGTGACTGTTAGCGTGCTGACTGGCTCTTTCTCCTGTCTGCACCGGTTAGATGGGCTACCACTGCTGGCTCTGCGGGAAGAACAGCAACAGCAAGAAGCAATGGCAGCAGCACATCCAGTCAGAGAAGCACAAGGAGAAGGTCTTCACCTCGGACAGTGACTCCAGCTGCTGGAGCTACCGCTTCCCCATGGGTGAATTCCGGCTCTGTGAAAGGTATCATTGCCTCATCTCCCTCCTGTGCTGCTGCTGCGGGGATGGGGCAGCAGGCCCAGGGCCTCCGTCATCACTCCTCCTTCACCACCTCCTCCTCATCTCACAGAGTCCCCAGGGACTTCTACTTGGGGGAGGAGTGGGACGAACTGTTGGGTTTAGGTTACCGTGAGGCTTGCTGTTGGACCCCAGAGGTGCTCAGCCACACTGCTGAATGGTAGAAACCAATTCCCAAGCACATGTCTTTTGGAAAAGGAGAGCAAGCTTTGTGTCTGCACCTCTTGGTGTGCGCTCCAGAGCCAGGATGCTCTCAACTATCAGGCTGCTGAACAGTCTGCCTGGCTCGATGCTTGGGAGAGTCCCAGGTGCTTTATTAAATGGTTTGAATGTCTCACACCCTCTGAATCAGGACCTTGGGGTGTCTTCAGAAGGCTTATGGTGGTTAGGAATGCCATTTTGGTTAGAGAGAAGGCTCGCTCTCTCTTGTGGCTGTTACCTGGTATTTCCTCTCTTGTATTGTGGTTTCTCCCCATCCCTGCTGGTCCAGTTCCAGCTCTTGCTGTTTCATTCTGTAGACTAAATCCCCTCACAGACGCTGCTCCATTCGCTGCTCTGTTTCTGTGCCCAGCGTATGTGTTGCCTTCCCCAGCTGCACATGGGTTTCTAGGAGAATCGCTTTGCCCTTCAGAAGGAGAGTTCGCAGCGTGTTTCAGAGGGCCCATGTCAGACAGAGAGCTCAAATCCCTCTCCTGGAGGTGCCTTCCTGATGGTGTTCCTCGTGCCAACAGGTTCCAGAAGAGCAAGGCCTGCCCCGAAGGAGAGGAGTGTCGCTATGCCCATGGCCAGGACGAGCTGACAGAGTGGTTAGACCGGAGGGAGGTGCTGAAACAGAAACTGGCCAAAGCCCGCAAGGACATGCTGCTCTGCCCCAGGGATGACGACTTTGGGAAATACAACTTCCTATTGCAAGATGGTGTATAGTAAGGGTTGTGGGGATGGGAGGGAGCCTGTTGGCTGGAGAAACATGGGGCGGGTTTTCCGAGAGTGGCAGTAGCAGGGAGAGCGAGATCTGTGTCTCGCAAAGAGAACTTTTTTCTTTTGTTTTGTTTTAAGATTATGAGACGATGATTTATTAGTGGTGAATGAAATCGTGAATTTGATTCTCCTTGGCCAGCGAACGTCGTGCTCACTGAGTTTGTGATCTGTCTTCTCTCTCTTCTTTCCCCCAAATTCTCCTTCCTCTCCATCTTTTTGGTTTTGCTGCCCTTCATTCAAAGGGATGAATTCAGTCTGTACTGGGCTGTGAATCAGATAATTTATCCTTGTGTTGCTCTTCTGCCCTTCAATTTGGAGTGTGGGTGCAGAGGTCTGGAGGACAAAGCTGGGAGAAAGGGATAGACATCTGGTGAAAAGGTGATCATGAAGTTCATGTGCTCCTTTTTTCAGTGCTGCAGAGAAAACCCCACTTGCATTACTGCAGCCAGCCTGCTCTCCTGGGAGTTCAGCACCAAAAGAATTAGGAATCGAGGTGCAAAAAGAAAGAAAACCACTAGCTCTGGCCTAAAACATGTAGGCTTAAGCTCCTGCTGTTTTTATTGCCCTAAGGCATTACCTAGCGCTGAGGAGGGTATAAAGAATATAGCTAAAAGCAATGAACTAATAAAACTGCCTGCAGCAGCAGGAGCTGGATTGTAGGTGACTTCAGATTGTTTGAGCTGATGGTACCCAGAAAGCAAATTGGTGACTCCTCATTAGATGTCTTTCTCAGTGTGCGACAGATAGTCAGGGTGGGTAGTTCTGGTTTGGGTTTTTTTGGCCTGTGTGTCTGGTGCAAATAAGACTGAAGTCGTCTAGAAGGTGTAGTGGAGACTGTGACACACCCTGTGTCACTGTAGTCCATGCAGCAGTATCAGTGTGGGGGAATGCTATAACCAGAAGGAGCCTGTAGTTCTGTGTTGCTTTGTGTCCTGAAGAGAGGAGGTGACGGGGTTCCCTTCCTGCTCTTTAAGTAGCGTGTGCTGCTGGTTATTTAGAGCTGCATTTTTCCCTGCAATGCCAGAAGGACTGGGTGGGGACCCGTTTAAAGGGACACTGTCGAGCAGCATGAATGGTGCTTTGCTGATGGGAATCCAGCAGGAAGGGCGCTCACCAGCACAGGAGGTCCAGCCCCCTCCTCCTCAGAGCCGGGGCAGGGAACTCATGGACATTCGGCGCCGTCAAGACGAGACCCAGGACAGGGACTGTGGTGGAGGAGGGTGAGTGGCACAGTGGGACCTGGCCTCACATCTACCCTTGTCCCACCTGATGTGCGCCATGGTGGGGAAAACCATTGACACTGAGCTCTGTGTTGGGTTTTTGGGGTTTTACAGTGGCAGGGGTGAGAGGCAGCACTGCTCTATTTGCCAGCCTTGTCCTTCCTGTGGCGGTCTCATCCTGTAAGCGGTGAAAGTGTGTCCTGTCCTGAGCTTCCCTCTCCTTCTCTCTTCTGCAGTCCAGCTGCACACTCCAGTTTTGTGTGCATGGATGGCACCATCCACTCAGACAAAAACATGTCTCCCTCCCAGCCTTTGCAGGGTATGTCTTTTTCTCACACAGAGTCTCCCAGAACAGCAAGCTCAGAGCCCTTGGGGCCACTAAATATGATCTGGCCGTGAACTGCTTGGTGCTTTGGTATTGCTGGGTCCCCCTTTTTCCTCCCTGCTCCCATATCCTTGGGGTTCCCAGCTTCAAGAGAGATGGAATGTGGAAATGTAGATGCTGTGGGTGCAGCTGGCACCTTTCTAAACCAGTCTCCAGGTAGGTACATCAGCTCCACCAGGGTAGTTACAGCCCAGGAGCAGAGTGCGCTGTATGCTTGATCTTGGGTCTCCAAGGATATTACATGCTCCCAGGAAGCTGAGTGTGCCTCTGAGCTTGTTTCTCCTTGAAATGTGGGTGATGGTCACTGGTTTGGTGTGAACTTCCTTTCTTGGCTGTGGAGCACCTTGACATCTGGCCTGGAAGGGGCTAGCACCATAACATCTGATGATACGCAAGTGGCTCAATGGGAGAAGAGGGGAGGAAAGTGATTGTTTTTGCCTCTGCTCTGCTATATGGGGAGGAGGAGGAGATGGAGAAGGATCTGTAGCACTGTGTGGAAAGAGAGTGAGCAACACGGTACCAGTCATGGCAGTTTTTCAGTGGTTGCGTGCTGTATTTTCTCCTCTGCCCTTCGCAGTAGCTGCCCAGGTCATACCTTCTCCTGGTGCTCCTTGTTCTCAGCTGGTCAACTTTATAAAGAGAGCGAGACAGGGGAGGAGGTGGGCGTCAGCTGCTGTGTCATCTCGTTCTGCTCTTCTTGGGCAAAGAGGCCAACGAAGCAAATGTGGATCAGGGAACATCGGAACGCATTTTTTCATTTTTAAAACAAACCTGCATCTCTAGTGTGACTCTTAGCGTTCGCTGTGCCTCGATTTCTCATATGATAACTTGTTTAGGTTCCAGAACGGGTCGCTATCCTCTCTTCCCATCTCTGCGATGAGAGCCGAGCTGCTCGGCTCCACTTCGGAGGTTCGAGTTGGGGCTGAGGCGGGGAGAGGTTGAGCGGGCATGAGGTGAGGGAAGCCTGTGGTCATGGGGGTTGCACCGAGTATCTCTTTTTGTTTTCCCTGATATGATAACCTGGTCTGTGGTGTTGCAGTACTTTGTCACCAGACTTGTTTTAGTGTGTATATATGTGACCCCTCCCATGAAGCATATATACACAGGTATTAAATATATCGCTCTATATAATATTATATGTGTGTGGTATCGAAGGAATCTTTTAAATGAGGGTAAAGGAAAAGGACTCGGGCAAGGAAACGCAGCATCTCCTGTTTACCTATGAATACTTTTATTTGGATAGGGAAAGGGAAGTAACAAAGAGGGGAGGGTCTTATATAGATCGGTATAAATTTTGAGATGGGACAGGTTTCCCCACTGACATTTTTTAACTCCCCTAGGATGTCCTCGCAGTCCCATCTCAGTGAAAGAGTATTATACTGCTAACTAGCAAGTGAAGTTTTAATGATAAGGATTTGCTTATATTATTTAAAGGGACATTGTGAAAGGTGGGAAGCTCCATGCTTGACTTCCCAGGCTCGCTTTTTATCAAGCCAAGAGGGTTTTCTTCAGCCCGTTAAGTACTCCCCAGTGGAACTGCTCAGCACTTGGGACTCTACAACAGATAAGCCACAAGTTGTAGGGCTGCTTTAGTGGTGCATTCACAAGACCCTGTGATAACTCTCTTTTCTTCATTCATGTGAAGAAAAAAAATTTTGCTGCGTAGAAACAAATCTGAGGGTCATTAACAAGAAAAGTGACGTTTTAATTTTATGACATTAGAAGAAAATCTCATATCCCATAAAATTGCAATAGACATACACTCTTATGCAGAACAGAGACTTTGATTTAGATCAACTTGGTAAATGGGCTGAAGGACTTTGTGAAAATCTTTTCCTAAATCCTTCGGTAGGGGCAGGGATTTTAGTGACGCTTCTGTTGGAGTTAACCTGACCTTTACAGGGGCAAGTGAAAAAACCAAAAAATACCCTACTTAGCTTGTATGAAACTGTATGTCAAAAATAGATGGGTTTTAGCAAGTGAAAGGAAAAGATAGCAAGGGGATGCTGCAGTTCTGAGCTGAGTAGTAATGATTTTGAGTCCTTTAATATGTCTTTGTATTAATATAATTTAAGAATACCACGCTTAACTATTAAAAAAGAACTTAGTATCTTTCATAAGGTCTAGTATCAGGATAATAATGTAGATGTTTTAACAACATTTTTGGTTTTGTTCTTAAATAAAATAAAAAAAATCAAACCCGGACTTGCTTCTTTTAGCCTTTGTAATAGAAAATAAAAGTGTGCACTTTAAACCCTCTCTTTATCCAGTGTGTGTTTGCATTTTTCAAATAGTCCGCAAAGGCTTTTTATCTTTGTTTCACGTTTCCCTGCTGTAAGGAGGGATGCAAAGGGACCACTTCAAGCATTGGATTGCTTTCTTTAAGTATAACCAACTGCTTTTCTTGCTGAGTGGAAAATTGCCTGTGTGTGCATTAACAGATTCTGCAGTTCTTCACCAGACGCACAGTTCTTGTGTAATTTAGGTGTATTTAAGATTTTTTTTTTCTTTTCCCCCAAGCTCCAAGAATCTGCATACTCTGCATTAACACATCTCGTGCATTTGGGTAACCTGTGTTTTGAAACGTCCAGTAATCAGATCTTGTGGTCCCCCTCATCTAGAGGTTGTTCCATGGGGGAGGCAGCTTGGTTCAGCTGGGTCAGCCAGTTCTTTACCCTGCCAGGGAAGATGCCCTTAGCCCTGCCCACCGAGTCTTGGGCCATGAGAAGTGTTTGTGCAGATTCCCACTGCAGAGGATGCTGTGTGGTGAAGAGGTCAGTGTGAAAATATTAATCTGTAAAACCATTTTGTTTATTTCTCAAATCCATCATGATGCAGGTTAATCTGGGGTTCCTGATGAAGCCAAAACTGTAGTTGCGGCAAAGACAATGGAATCCCATGGAGACACCCTCCTAATGCTGTTGGAAGTGCTCGAGTGACCGAAAGGTCATGTCCAGAGAGACCGCAGGAGACCTGTTACACATCTCCCCAGTGTACCTGGATACGAACATGACAACTTGTGTCGTTCTTATTGGAGGAGAAGAGACCTGGGTATGAGTGTGTAGTAGAGAGGGAGTGAGGAGACCGGTGCACTTTCAAGGTACAGCTATTGAATACGTACAACCTGAGAGGCCTTAGTTTAACCCTCCACAAACTATTGAGGCCATGCTAACAAGACTGAGGGTAGCTTTTCCAGTATGATTGGAACCAAAACTGTCAAATTGTGAGGCAGACAGAGCACAAGGAGGAAAACAACAGCATTTTCCTTGCAGATTTGAGCCTCAGCTGTAAATCCCTCCTGGGTTTACAAGAAGAAACTGGTGTTTCTTCAGTGAAGTAAATAAACTTGTGTTTTGGAGAGGCAAGGGAAGGAGTGATGACTTAAGTATTCAGAGCCTCCTAGGAATTTCTGCAGATACGGAGACAAGAGGGAGAGTCCCAGTTCAGCCAGGAAAAATCCAGGTCCAACAGAGGCTTGAGACGAGCTGAGGTAGAGACCCCTGAGAGGTAGGAGAAAGGCTTCATCCTACAGACCATCAAGTGGTTGCACAGCAGCCTGGCAGAGAAGAGTTTGCCTTGCAAAGCATGTGAGCTGCAGATGGGATTCCTCAGCAGTTCTGTGACTGAGCCTGTCTGCCCACACTAATGGGGAACATTTCTGGGCAGTGACAGCAGGTGATGCAAATGCTGTCATCACTTTTAATTGTGTGTGCTGAGCCCTTGCAACCTAGAACAGGGCCATGTTGTGTCATGTCCTGTGTGCGGAGAGCAGCAGAGTTCCTGCCCTGCAGGAGCTGTAAGCTGGGGAGATGTGCTGGTCGCTGGCTTGGGGGCAACCAGAAAGTAGCACTGTAGGATGCTTTGGCAGGAGGGGGAAACTGAGCAGAACATGATGTGCTAAATAATAGAAGAGAGCTGGATGGGAGTGGCTGCTGGGAGGGAACTGGAGGAGGAAAGGCTGCAGAAGCAGTGGCTGAAGCAGACAGCTGTGTGGTGTGGGGCAGAACAAAGCGCTAAACAGACTTGGTTGGGTGCCTATGGGGTGGCTTTGGGCAGAGGTCCTGAGGACAGCTAGCTCTTGGGGCTTTCTGGAAAGCTGGGGCCCATCTGTTCCCAATAAGCTCTCTCCCTTCCCAGCTGAATTGTCTCCTCATACTCCTGCTTCTCTTTGGTTCCCCCTCCAGTTGGGAGCAGCAGGTCCAGGTACCCACAGGGCAGGGGTGGTTTTTCCTGAAAGTAGATCCAGGTGAAGCAAGGATCAGACAAGGTGACAGCTCCAGCTCCTTCCCCACTGCAACAGTCTTGACCCTGGCAGCTCCCAATGCTGCCTCTTTTAGTGGTGCTCCTCTCTGCAGATCACAGCGCCCTGGAAAATTCCTACTTTTTCCTGAGAGCCTCAGGAGGCTCAGACCTATCTCTCAGAGAGTCCCAGGAAATAGGGTTATTCATTGCCCTCTGGATTAATCCTCCCAAAAATTACATTTACCCAGGGCTGGGATGGAAAACTCTAAACCCAGATGCCAGAGTAGATTTGAGTTGCTTAGAACCGGAAAAAACACTTGTTGCTGGAGGTACTTTTTGGTGTAATTCCCTCTTTCTCTGTGGATTTCCTGTCTGCCTTAGTTGTGGGCTTTTGGTAGTGCTGAGGCCCTGCAGGCAGACGGTCAGGAGGGACGAAGAGCTGCATAGTTTCTCTAATTGAATACCAAGGCATGCTCCCCTGTCTGTACCCCAGCAAAACTCAGAGGCAGAGAGGGAAAGTCCTGCTTACATGGGAGTGAGATGGCCTGATTTTTAACTCAGCCAAACACTTGAGGATAACTGCAACATGCCTGGATGCAGTGTGGATTCAATACAGAAGAATTGCTTTGAAAGCTCTTGGTAGGCTGGATCGTCTCCTGTTTGAGACCATTCATGTCTTGGCTTTTGGGGATCAGCAGCAGCCAGACTGCTCAGGCTTCTCGGAGAATCGGTTGTTGTCTTTCAGCTCCCATGCCTTCTCCGGGCTCAGCTGACTCCTATATCCATCCATCCATCAGGCTCTGACCTCTTGGGCCACGATGCTGCAGGATCCCTGCTCCTGACAGGATCCATATCGTTCCTGGGAGAGGAAGAGATGGCGGTTCCCGAGAGAGGAAGGGATGGCTGAGGGACGGCCGAGGTCCTGAAAGGCTGACTGGCTGAAAGCCAGCCTCTTCGAGAGGCAAGCGGCTGGAGGAGCATGTATCATCCTTGCTGTCCCATCCAGTGGTCTCCCACGGACCCTGGCAGAGGCCTCGCAATCACTGTCCTTGGATTTCCCCATCGTGCTTTAAACACCTTGGTTTATTGCCACTCTTGGCACCTCCTGGGCTCTGTCTCCTGCCAAGGCTTGTTCAGAGAGCTCCCAAAGCCAGTCATGCCCAAGCTCCCAGAGCACTTCTGGAGGGAAGTGCACAAAGGGAACTCTAGGTGTCCGTCCTACCTAGGGCAGCACAAGTTCTGGTGATCCCAAGAGCCTTTCTCACCTTTTCTTCCCGCCTAGCACCTAGTTTCCTGGCAAATGGCACCTCACAAGGGAAGGTCACGTGTGGAGGAACAGAGCTGCCATGAACCCGGCTGCCACGTGAGCACCCTGAGAAGGGGAGGATGTCTTGGCAGGGGGAGTGGGGAAGCAAAGCTCATTAGCTTTTTGGCACTCATTTTGGAGAATTAGTTTTTTAGAAATCCTTTTGCCTTAGGCAGGAGGTGCAGGTGGTTCCTTCCACCAAGTTGCACCACTTGCTCAGGAATCCCAGTGCTGCTCCTCCATGAGGGGAGACAAGCGTATGGGTACCACGCATGTGCATCCTGTCTGGGGAAGGGGGCTCAATGCAAGCCCTCATCAAGCCTCTGTTTGTGTGCCCCATGGTGATACCATCAGCAGTTCTTAAAGGGTTGCATGTCTGTTTTTCATGTGTTAGGCAGAGTCTTAGCCAACACAGAGCCCTAGTCCCCTAAGTCCTCCTTGCACTGGTTTGGTCACTCCTCCTACCTCCTTTTCTTTTTAAAGTAATCTGCTGTGGGTGCAGACATCCTTGATCTGGTCACAGCTTTCCCTGCTGCTGCTGTTGTGGTTGCCCTTGCAGCTCAATCACCAGGAG